>NC_044274.1:2530494-2660567 GCF_003957555.1 Calypte anna
TGTGGCTCTCTGCAAGCCCCTGAGAGGAGGTTGGAGCCAGGGGGGGTCGGGCTCTGCTCCCAAGGAGGAAGGGATGGGAGAAGAGGAATTGAGCTGGAGGTTTAGATTGGAGCTTGGGAAGAATTTCTCCCTGGCAAGGGTTGTCAGGGCCTGGCCCAGGCTGCCCAGGGCAGGGCTGGAGTCCCCATCATTCCTGGAGGGATTTCCAAGGCCTGGAGATGTGGTGCTGAGGGCCATGGGGCAGTGGTGGCCTTGGCAGTGCTGGGTTAAGGGTTGGAGTTGATGCTCTCCAAGGTTTTTTCCAAGCCCAAGGATTGTGTGACTCTCTGCAGAGCCTGATGAGATCCCTCCAAGTGGAACTGTGCTCAGAGCCACTCCAGAGCCAAGTGCAGAGGCTGCAGAGCTCAGGGTGGCCCAGCAAGCTCAGGACCCCCATGGGGACAGGTGGCATCTCCTAACCCTCCACTGAGCCTTTAGGGGAGGTTTAGGTTGGAGCTGGGGAACAATTTCTCCCTGGCAAGGGTTGGCAGGGCCTGGAGTCCCCATCATTCCTGGAGGGATTTCCAAGCCCTGGAGATGTGGTGCTGAGGGACATGGGGCAGTGCTGGGTTAAGGGTTGGATTTGATGATCCCCAGGGTCTTTTCCAACCAAAATGGTTCTGTGCTTGTGTCAGGAAGGGAGAGAAATGGAGAGGCAGAGGGGAGACCTTGAGCTCAGTTTATGTGATGGGGCACCCTGCATCTCCTTGGTGCTTGAACACAGCTCTTAGAACCCCCCCATGCTCCACGAGCAGCACAAACTGGAATTCTCTCTTTGTGGCCATCCCTGGATTTTCCCAGCCATGGAGCAAAGGCCCAAAACCTGGGAGCAGGAGCCATCAGGGTTGGGGTTTGTTGTCTGGTTCTGAGCAAACCCTGTGAACAACTGCTGTGTGCCAGGGTCTGGAGAGAGGGGGAGGGTTGTGGGGGGGGTTGCCATGGCAAAATGGGATTTGCTGGGATGAATAGCTTGCTTTTTTTTTTTTTTTTTTAAGTCCCCTGAAAGGAGGCGAGGGTTGCTGAGACCTCCCTGCAGTAGGAAAATTGTAGATGCTCCACTCACTGCAAAAGCTGGCAAAAAAAATCCAACCCCCCCCCTCCTCCTTAACATTAGCCACAGCCCTCTTAATACAACATCTTATTAACACCCAAACCCCCCAAAAAGGTGGCCTCAAGTGGAGATGGAGAGAGACAAAGTGTTCCCAGTGGGATCTAGCAGTGTCTTTTCCCCATTCCCCTCTGACAAGAGGGATTAGGGGGGATGTTTGCACTGCCTGGAACCAGGACATAAAGCCCATGCTTCATTTCTTCCCATTCAGCTCATTCTTCCCATCGCAGGCACTACAGCATCCATTTAGGGTTTTTTTTTTGTTGTTGTTGTTGTTGTGTGGGCTTGGTTGGGTTTTTTTTTTCTTTTGTCCAAGTGGGCAGGGGTGGGAGGAGGTGAAAGAGGAGGAGGAGGAGGAGGGGGGGAGAGATCTGCTGAGGAAAGTGTTGGCATCTCCAGAGTAGCTTTTCAAACCTTGGCCCTCTGGGGATGAAAGGCACCAGGGTCCCTATCTGCTGGGGCAGCATTTGCAGGCTCTGGGGTTTTTAGGTGGTGTAGTGGGATTTTTTTTAGGGGGTGTGTTGGTCAAGAGTGGCACTTTTGGAAGAAATCAAGTGATTGAAACTGGCAGGTTTCATGTCCCACCCCCAGCTCTGGGGCTGCTGCTTTTCAGCAAATGGCAGCACTGACTCTCATCTCTCATTCCTGACACGTCCCCACCTCCAAAGCAAACTCCAGCACCAACTTGAAGTATTTATTTATAATGAGGAATATATAAACCTTATATAACCACATAAGGGGTTTTTTGGGGGGGAGAAGGAAGGGTGTGACCATGGTGAAAGGGTTTGGCCAAGGCCCCCAGGTGAATATTTTTGCCAGCCTTAGCACACCCCAACTGACAGTGTTCATGATTTTCTTCCCTTTGGAAGAAAATTCTCCAGCAGCCAAAACCATAGTGATGGGACACAGGAGTTGTGGAAAAGGGCTGGAAGATGCCCTTGGATTAGTGCAGCAAGGTCATGCCATGGACCTTGGCCTGTATGGGGAAGGAGATGGCATCTGGAGCCTCTTTGTGCAGAGCATGAACTTGCTCCATCCCTCTCCTGGGGCATGGAGATGACAGGAGAGATGGTTAATATTGCTAAAACCCTTTCTGCCTGACCTAGGAACATCCTTTATCTACTCCAAAGCCAAGCATCTCTATTTCCTAAACAGATAAATCCTGCTGACTCAGAATGGTTACAGGGTTGGGATGAAGGAGGAACTCATCATTCTTTCTGAGGTGAAGGGCAGGCAGGGCTACATGTCTCAGGCTGTGTGAGGATGTGGTGACCCATCTCTGCCTTGTGTTTTCTCATTCCTCATCACCAGAGTCCAATAATGCAGAAATAAAAGCCACAGAGCAGACCTCAGGGCTTCAAAGTGGTCATTGTGGGGGTTTATTTCCTTCTTTTGTTGCAAACTTCCAAGCTCAGAGAAAGAAAAGTATGCAGGATGGACACACCTCTTCTCTGAAATGTGGTCATCACCTTTGCATGTGAGGATTAGCCTGGATTTGTGCAAGAGAGAGGAAAAATGACCTAAAATTGCCCTGTGCATCTCAGGTGACCTCAGCTAACATGCCCCAGATGGGTGTGAGGATTTCTCTCCTACCTCTCACCTCCATTCTTGGCACTGGGATGGAGAGCAGATGCATCTGAGATGTCCTTGGGGGGGAAGCAAATGCTTGCCAAGGACTTCAGCACAGGCTTTGAAGAATGATTTTACACGTGCTTCAAGTGGAGGATGATGCTTGAGTAGACTTTTCTAAGAAATATCCTAGGAATGGGCAAGTGCTGATATGTGTTACCTATTTCTGGGCTCTTTCCAGCTTGAATGGTCCCTTGGATAAAGTCCCCTTTCTGTCACCTCAGCTCTTCTTGCAAAGGGTGTCCTGTGGGCCAGACCTCTCGTGCTGTCTGTGTTGAGAACCTTAAACAGCTGCCTGTTCCCTCTTGGTTTATTAGGGAGAAATAATAGGATTTTCACAGGCTCCTACCTGAAGTCTGCTCTTCACCTTCAACTGAGAGAGGAGAGGGTACCAACAGGAAACAGAAGGTGGCTGGGGATAAGATTAGAGAAGTTTGGGGAAGCCTGTATGTCCATTGGTGAGTCTGATCCATCATCCTGGGGAGGATTTCCATCCTGGGAATGTATTGAGAAGGATACAGTGGGTGAGATTCAGGTCCTGGTTATCATTGACCAGGTATAGATAGGCCCTGGTGTCTCCATCCATGGTTGGTCTGAGTTCCCAGCAGCTAGGGGGGATCAAATCCATGTGGGTCAAGTGGCTGGAAGATGATTTGAGGATGCTTTTTAGGGGGAGCATAATGCTCTTCAACCTTCCTCACCTGCAGCAGTCACATCTCACTGACTCTCAGATGTTTTGCAGTCACCTCAGTGCAGGTGCCTCTCATCTTCAGCTGCATCTTGGTGCTGCTCACACTGAAACCTTTGGTTCTGATGCCTTATTCACCAAAAAGAAGTAATAATAATAAAAAAAAAAGCCACAGGACACTTGATCTGCTCAGCCCAGGAAGAATTATGGGCATTGCTCCCCAAAGCTGCATCAAGGTGGAGGAGTTTTCCTACCAGGGAGGGATGGGGGTTTTGATAAGTTCTCCAAAAGCTCCAATTACTTTAAAAAAACAACATCCTTTGACCTGTGTTCATCCTGGTGTACTCAGCTGATGTTCATTCCTAAGGCCAGGAGCAAGATGTTGTCAGGTCCAGGTCTGTGCAGGAGAAGTGATTTAGGGCTTAAAAACCTAAAAAACTTGGAAACAGAGCTGTGGTTTCTTTCCCTGGGATTACCACCAACTCTTCTTCACTTTATTTTTTTTTTTTTCCCAGGTCTGAAACAAAAATGGGTTTAGTTCATGACTCTCAGATGTGAGCAATGCTCCCATGTTGTGAAAATGCAGCAGATTTCTAAAATTAGTGTCATCCTGTTTCACCTCCTTTGTGCAAGCATCAAAACCACTCTGCTTTTCCAGCCCAGAAATTATTCATCTTTGAATTAATTTCAAGTTAGCTCAGTGTGTATCCAGATTTGTGCTTAAAAAACAGGTGGGAGGAACACACTTTGATACTAGGAAATGTTCTGAACCTCCAAGTGTGTTTCAGAGCTGCACTGGAGATCAAACCCCTCTGAGATTTGCTGCTGGGAAAGCAGTGGCCATCACACCACGTTGCATGAGGGAAAAAATTAAAGAGGCAGGACACAAGGTGACCCCTTTATTCACCCTTATTTCCATCATCCTGAGACTTTGGGCTGAAATGTGGCTTTTTGTACCACCTGGACTGGTTTGGGACTCAAAACTCCATCCTACCCTGTTTTCAATGTTTGTTTGGTTTTTTGATGGAAATTCTTTTCTTTATTCTTATGAAAATCCCCAGGAAACCAGGTAACTGTTAGTTCCAGGTGGATTACTTCAGTTAGCAATTAACCTGGAGGAATCAGTCAGGGTTTTCACTTGCATCTGGAAGCTAAATTTCCTCACCATTCAATTTCTGCAATGAGGAAACCTGGAAGAACCTGGAGCAGTTAATTACCTGGGTAATTACCTGGGGCAGGAGGAACACCACTTAGGGGAACTCTCTTAACCACCACCCATCTGGACAGTCTCAGCAGCCTGGAAATCATTACTGGTTCCTCCATCCAAAGCTTCCCTGCAAGGAGTCAGTTTAATCTCATTAAAAATTCACTCCCCTCTCCCTTCCATGCAGTCAGTCTGCAGGTGTCCTTTGTCATCACATAAATAATAATATTACAAGGGTTGGACCTGATGGAAAATAGGAGGCAAAGTTAACCCTGGAATACAACCACTGCAAAAATTCAACCACTGAGGAACGGAGCTGGGGAAGGGTCTGGAGCAGAAGTCTGCCCAGGAGCAGCTGAGGGAGCTGGGGGTGTTGATCCTGGAGCAAAGGAGGCTGAGGGGAGACCTTGTGGCTCTCTGCAAGCCCCTGAGAGGAGGTTGGAGCCAGGGGGGGTCGGGATCTGCTCCCAAGGAACAGGGGATGGGACAAGAGGGATTGAGCTGGAGGTTTGGGTTGGAGCTGGGAAGAATTTCTCCCTGGCAAGGGTTGTCAGGGCCTGGCCCAGGCTGCCCAGGGCAGGGCTGGAGTCCCCATCATTCCTGGAGGGATTTCCAAGGCCTGGAGATGTGGTGCTGAGGGCCATGGGGCAGAGGTGGCCTTGGCAGTGCTGGGTTAAGGGTTGGAGTTGATGACATTCAAACCTTTCCACCCAAAATAACTCTATAAAATCACCTGGGGAGACAACTCAGCCTTTCTCCACACCATCACCCTCTCCATCTCTCACCTGATCATGGTTCCACCCCAGCAGAAGCTGAGCTGGTGTTTGTTCATCTCCCCCTCCTCTTTGCATTTTCCTCCAGGCTTTTGGAGTATAAAATCTCATCTGAGGTTAAATAGGGAGATGTGGTGCTGAGGGACATGGGGCAGTGGTGGCCTTGGCAGTGCTGGGTTAAGGGTTGGAGTTGATGAGCTCAAAGTCTTTTCCTACCAGAACAATTCCATAATTCCATCCTGTGATTCTAACTTCACATTGGTTTCAGCCCAGATGGTTTCTCAGGAGGCTTTGGCCCCAAGCAAGATGTGCTCTTGCTGCTGAGAGTGAGAGTAATCACCCCTGCTGCTAATTACCCCATCAGTGATAAGTGCTTTATTTCTTTTTCTTTCCAAGTGGCTGCCATGGCTGCTGAGGTGGCTGTTTTGGTGGGGCAGGGATGAGGATGTGCAAGCAGCCACCTGGGGGTTTGCTCTTCTAGCCCTGGAGGAGTCTTCTGCATCCTTCCTCCCAGCTTTCTGTTGAATTTTGGAGCTAAAGATGTAGCACTCCTCGCTCAGGTGATCAGATTTGTTTGCCTTTCTTCTGTTTCTGAGGCTTTATGAGCTACTGATGTATTTTTAGGGATTTTTGGCGTGTTTGACCACTGAACTAGAGGATTGTCTTTCTTGGGGACACTGTTTTATTCAATGTATTTCCTGGCTGAAGGCTTAATAGAACTGCTGGGACAGTAATGAAGTTAGAAAGCAGAATGCCTGAGATATAATTTTTCATGAATTATTCATCTCCTGGCTTAGTTTGTTGGTTTTTTTTTTTTCTTGGTTTAGCTATTCTATTAGAATAACTTTTTGATGTCTCTCTGTGTTGCTATTCTCAGAGAACACAGCATCTGGCCATGTGGGGGATATAAAATATCTCCATGGAGAAATAAAGGGCTTGCTTTAGCTTGAAATAAATTGGGGGTAAAAAAATTTCAGTAATACAGCATCAACACTCAGAATCTTGAAGTCTGTGGTTCCTTTCTCAAAGTTTCCCTTTGTCCCTTAAAATTATACTTCCTATCAGTTGAAACATGATCTGCATCTTCAGTTTTGCAATTAGATCTTTAAAATGATGAGAATGTGCCGTGGAAATCAATTTCCACTTGAAGCTCAGTTTAGGATAAATAGTGAAGTTATTTAGATGGAGAAATCCAATCTGTTTTATATTTAAAAAATAGTAAAATAGAATAAATAGTAAAATTATTTAGGTGGAGAAATCCAATCCAGTTTACATGAAAAAAAAAATCAGAATCCTCTTCTTGCTGGGATGGAGAATGAAGACAACAAATTCCAGAAGTTTTACAGAGCTGGGATTTTGGGGAGCTGGAAAGATGAGATCATTTCCTCCCTCAGGGTCCTAGAAGAGCTGCACATGACAGAACCTTGGGCGTGCAGGGCTCTGCCATCAAATCCTCCATCCTGGGCTCTTTGGGGAGCTCAGGCCCACCCTTCCCTGAAATTCCTGGGGTGTTTTTCCTCTTTCACAGCCTGCTGCTATTAGCTGCAAATTCCATTTACAAGCAAACCATCTCTGATCTCTTCTCTGGTGGGGCTCCCAAGGAACAAGGGATGGGACAAGAGGAATGGCCTCAAGTTGTGCCAGGGGAGGTTTAGGTTGGAGTTTGGGAACCATTTCTTCCTGGTGCCTTTTTTGAATTGTATTTTATTCCACTTGTGCCTCATCAGAGCCCTGAGTTGAGGCAGTGTTGTTTGGTGAAATGGTTGCTGGGTGGGGAGCTGGAGATGGCTCAGGTGCTTTCCAGCACCTTTGCCTGATCAGGTAAGGGTTTTCATGGAGAGGGAGAAGGTTGTGGGACCTATGGGATGAATGAGATGTGGGAAAAGAAGAAGGACAGACCAAAACCCTGAGATTTTTCTCTTAGAGGTGTGTTCTGCCACAGTTGCTTCACTACTCTTGTTTCCTTTTGGCATTCACAACGTCCATCTTGAGAGACTTCTTGGGCTGGGGGAGGAGAGGTGAACTTGTTTGTTGGGCTAAAATCCCAAATTTCCCAAACAAGGATATTTTCCCTGTCCATCTTCCTTCACAAGCATGTGGCTGGTAGACCAGGAGCCAAGGAGAAGAAGGGAGGGATGGAGATGGAGCAGCAGGAGTGGCTTGGGAACAGGACATTCTCCTCTCTTGTGGGTAGATGTTGTCTTCTTAAGGCCACCAGAGAGACCCCAGCACCCCTCCTGTGTTCATTAATCCAAATTATTTTAGGGTAAAAGGTCCTGAGAAGTTTTTCCTCTTCTCTTGTTGAGGAGGACTGCTTGGAAGGAAGCTGTGGGGTAGGGTTGCCAAGATCAGAAAAAGGAGAATTCTTCACCCTGAGCAAAATTCCTACCTGGGTGCTGATCTGGTGATGCTGTGAGATGTAGGGTCATCTTTTGGGGCTTGGTGGGAGACAGCAAACAGGCAGGAAGGTGTCAGGACAGCTCTGCAAAAAGACAGCTCAGTGTGTTTTGGGGGTTTGGCTGTTTTTTTGGAACCTGAACTTGCTATGGGTGAAACCACTTGTGGTTTCCTGTTTTCATTAGTTGCCTTTTTTAATGTATTTATTATTATTGAATAGTGAGGATGTTTTGGGGCTTTTTTAGAAGCTGAGTCAAATCTCCAGACCCACTTGAACAGGTTTGGTGCTACCATGTGGGTAGCACAGACACCTGGGGGTTCTGCTGGAGGGTTTTGTAGCCCAGGAAAAAGGAAACAGCTCTGCATGGGCAAGGAGAAGACACCTGAGGCTCACCAGGTGAAATTTTTGGGACTTCTGTTGTTGCTGCCCCAAGGGAACTGGAGCATGTGGCTGATGTAGAACATTGCATGGAACCCTGGAGTACCATGGAACTGGAGTAGACAAAGCAGGAAGCAAAAGAGCTTTAGAAATACCCCAAATATTAAGAAATCCTGTAGTGCTGATGAGTCTTATGGAATGCTGGTGCTTTCCCCATGAGTGTGTGGGGAAATATTAAGAGGGGGGAAAAAAACAAATGTATGCCCTGGGCATCTCTTGGGCTGCTTTTCCCAAAGGTGGCTCTGCAGGGAGAAATCAATGCCAAGTATTGATACAGCCCTGTAAAATGTTTGCAACATTTTGTGATTGTGTGATGGCTGGCTGAGCTTTCCTAAAATTTGGGGTAATTTCCTAAACCTAGCAGGTTTCCCAGAGAAGCTGTGGCTGCCCCATCCCTGGCAGTGTCTCAGGTCAGGTTGGATGGGGCTTGGAGCAACCTGGGCTGGTGGGAGGTGTCCCTGACCATGGAAAAGGTTGGAATTGGATGAATCCTGCTGGGTTCAGGAGGAGTTTCAGAGTTTCAGTGCTGTTTCTGCTCCTGGGTTATGTCCTCAGAGCCTCTCAGGGATGGGAGGGTGTTGCTCCCCTGCTTGCTTCCCCTCCATCATCTGTCAACCCCTTCTCAAAACACCTTCTCAGGTTGCAGTGACATCAGGATGGGCCATTAGGTGACCTTCTTCCCTAAACATTTGAAGACAAACTCAGTTTTTTAGTTCCTTTTGTTAACAAGGGAAACTCCTTTTTCTGAGCTCTGTGATTGAACCCTGGAGGTCACTACTGAGGAGTGGATTTTTTTTTTTTTTTTTTTTTTTTTTGGTCCTGTTTCCTGGAAAGTTTGTTAATTTCTAGCATGAGGTTTCTTTCAGGAAAGACAAAGACATTCACATTGTGTAAACCTTGGGGAAGCCACTCAGTGCTGGAAGTGCTGATAGAGCCAGGTTACACCAGTTGACATTCTGCAGATGGCTGGGTTATGGTGGTGGCAAGTTGGTGGGTGGGTTTTTTCCCCCCTTCTTAGACACAAGATAATTTCCTGAGCAAGCTGGGGGTTGAGTGTCTGTCACATGTATCCTGCAAGGAAGAATTTTGTTTACAGATATCTACAGAATGAGAGAATTGAATGCCCTACCTGTAGCTGAGTGGTACAAACCATGTGTGCAGGAAGCAGAAACTCCCCCCAGGCTGTGGATGAGATGCTGGGGAGACAGAGTGGCTCCTTCCCAGTTCCTGCTGAGCAAAGGATCAGTGTCACACTTCACCAACAAATCACAGAATCCCAGCCTGGTTTGGGGTGGAAGGGATCTTAAGGATCATCCATTCCCACCCCCTGTCCATGGTCAGGGACACCTCCCACCAGCCCAGGTTGCTCCAAGCCCCATCCAACCTGACCTGAGACACTGCCAGGGATGGGGCAGCCACAGCTTCTCTGGGAAACCTGGCACAGGGGCTCAGCACCCTCAAATTCAACTATTTCTTCCTCATCTCCAACCTCAATCTCCCCCCTTCCAGTTTGAAACCATTCCCCCTCATCCCATCCCTCCCTGCCCTTGTCCCAAGTCCCTCCCCAGCTTTCCTGGAGCCCCTTCAGGCACTGGAAGGTGCTCTAAGCTCTCCCTGCAGCCTTCTCTTCTCCAGCCTCAACAACCCCAACTCTCTCAGCCTGGCTCCAGAGTTGCTCCAGCCCTCCCAGCATCTCCAGGGCCTCCTCTGGACCTGCTTCAACAGGTCCACATGTTGGGAGCCCTAGAGCTGACTGATTGTCCTAATAATTAAGGGCCTTAAACATGATTTTTTTTTCTTTTACAAACAAAAAGCTGCTCGTGTGGGACGTGGATGTGTGCAAACAGCACTGGGTGAGAAGAGGTGCTGATGCTTCATCTGGAAAGGTTTGATGACCTCACTGATGCAGTTCCCTGCAGCTGAACACACTTGAGACTACTATTTATCTCTTCTGCTGCTCAGTAGCAATAAACACTATTTCTTCTTCACTTAGAAGCTCTCATCCCTGTTTACATCCCTCCTAACACAGCCGTTCCTGCCCCAAACATCTCTCAGCAATTTCATCCCCTTGGCCTGCCCCAGATTCATGAAAACCAGCTGAAGATTGAGCTCTCCTTCCTCCTCTAACCTCCCTGGATGAAGCAGTGAGGGGTGGCCCTGGGCCTCCTTTTTCCACCAGCAACTGGATTTGCTGGATTTCAGTGGCTGAGATGCTCCATCATCAGTTGGTGGCACTTTTGGGCCCTGTGGGGCTGCACATCCCTCAGCAGAAGCTCTGGTTCAGCTTTTCTAAGGAGCTGCCTTGCAAAAGGCTCTTTGTCACTGCCAGCAAGTGACAACAGCAACACCTGTGAGGAAGGTAGGAGGGAAAAAGTCAAATGTGGTTTTTCTTTCTTTCACAGAAAGACAAATTGTGGGAAGTGGAAAAAACAGCGACAGAAAAACTGGCCTGAAAAACAAAAGCTCCAGAGGACTCCCAGAGCAGGTTTCAGATTCTCCTTCTCTGTTCAAAACAAAACAAACCAATAAATACCAATTTCCACCAGTGTCAGGGACAATGTTCCTGGCCAGCTCTTCTCCCCAGCTGCCCTGTCATAAGCATTATTTTGGTTTCTCCTTGGGTATGAGCTGCTGTGTGGAGATTACAGGGATAGCTGTCTGTAAACAGTTGATAGTGGTCACCAAAGCTGGTGAAAATTGGAAGCTTGCCTAGTCTGCAGCTTCAGAGCTGTAGTCCCATGGATATATCCTGCTCTAAGACACACTGAGAACCCCAAAAAAACCCTAAATCAAACCCAAAACCCTTTCCTTGTGTGCTTCAGTTTGTTTGTCACTTCACTCGTGGTTGAGTGATGCTCCAGAGTGGTGTGACCAGCACAAGAACTGCACTGAAAACCATTTCAGGAATACCATTAAATGCTCTGAAAAGATTAAATTCTTCTGACATTGAGTGGAGAAACAAAGGAGGCCATGAAAAATGCAAACTTTAATGGAGATAAAAGTGACTTCTTGGAGGAGAGACATCTGGAAGTAGAGTATATAACCCCTATATGGTCCTGGAGGACCTCTTCCAGGAAGCAGAGCCAGAGGGGCTCTTCAGGAGTGTCCATTCCTCCTTATTAAAAAGTATAAGCACAAGATAAATCATCTTCTAAAGTGCCCATGATCTCCACTGGCTGCAAGAAACCTCCTGCTGGTACCTGAACCTTAGATTTTAGCAGTCTAAGATGAAGTGTGGTGACTCCAACTTGGTGACCTGGGAACTTTTTATTTTATTTTCTCTCTTCTGTGGTGGACCACAGTGGTGTCTCATGGAATTGTGCAATTGTTTTGATTGGAAAAGACCCTGAAAATCATCAAGGCCAAGAGTTAACCCAGAACTGCCAAGGCCACCCCTACCCCATGTCCCTCAGCACCACATCTCCAGGGCTTTGGAATCCCTCCAGGAATGATGGGGACTTCTGCAGGGAAGCAGTTCTAGGGCTGGGATGTTGGAGAGGACCTGTGACATCCTTTTGTGAATGCATGGAATTAGCAGGTCTGGTCTCTGCTCACTCAGAGCTGGGTTTGTTTTCCCTTTTTTTATTTAACTCTGAATATGGGCACTGTGTACTTACCAGCACCAGAACAACATCCAGTCAGTCGAGGACATTCAGAGCCCCTCCTGGCCTTCACAGGAGGCTCCTGTGCCTGGGCTGGATGCTCCAGCTCTCTTCTGTTCCTTTATTTTAGGTCCATGGAGATGTCTTAATTAATTTTGCTTTAAATGCACCTCAGAGATTTGGGTGACTGCAGATCCTCCTCCTCCAGCAGGCTCTGCCCAGGTAACATTTGCTGCCTGAATCTCTTGCTGGCTCAGATTCCAAACTTTCTGTCAGCTCCCAAAATCACCTTGTTCTTTCCTCCACACATTCCTGCTCATCAGAGACATCCTGGTCAGGTTTTTGGCAGTGAGTCTTAGGGGTGCTCTGACTTGCTTGATGATTTCTGGGTTGTTTTTAGCTCTTGTGGTTGAGAGGCTGGGAGTGTTTGGCCAGGTGGAGCAGGGTGGTGTGGGCTCCACATTTTTGAGGGATGATCCTGCAAGTGATGTGTGGTGCCAGACATGTAGGTTAAGAGCAGTCAGAGTCCATGAGTTGCTGGGTTGTGATGGGGAGACAGGAAGGGGAGAGGTCAGTTTCATTTCACTCTGAGTCCAGGAGTTCCTTTGTCATCTCCATTCCATAACCACCAACTGAGTCTGGATCAAAGTTGTTTGATTAAGTGTGGGCAAAACAGCTCCCTGAATCACAGAATCCCAGACTGGTTTGGGGTGGAAGGGATCTTCAAGATCATCTCATTCCAACCCCTTTCCATGGTCAGGGACACCTCCCACCAGCCCAGGTTGCTCCAAGCCCCATCCAACCTGACCTGAGACACTGCCAGGGATGGGGCAGCCACAGCTTCTCTGGGAAACCTGGCACAGGGGCTCAGCACCCTCAAATTCAGGAATTTATTCCTAAGATCCAACCTCAATCTCCCCCCTTCCAGTTTAAAACTATTCCTCCTTGTTCTCTCACTCCATGTTCTCATCCCAAGTCCCTCCCCAGCTTTCCTGGAGCCCCTTCAGGCACTGGAAGGTGCTCTAAGCTCTCCCTGCAGCCTTCTCTTCTCCAGCCTCAACAACCCCAACTCTCTCAGCCTGGCTCCAGAGCTGCTCCAGCCCTCCCAGCATCTCCAGGGCCTCCTCTGGACTCACTCCAACAGCTCCATCTCCTCCTTTTGTTGGGGGCACAACTGCAGGAGGGTCTCACCAGAGCAGAGTAGAGGGGGAACTCAAACAAAAAACCTTCCAACCATTTCTGCTGAGCAAAAAATTCAATTTCTCCTGAGTGGTCTCCAGCTACTCTTATCTCTGAAGGTGTTCCTGTGGGATTTTATGGGGGAATCTGAACAGCACCTTCTGCTTCAAGCCCAGATGTGCTCAGAAATCTTCTGCACAAGCAGAAACCAGTCTTAATTTTGGGACCAAATTTTGGGACTTTTTCTCTTCCAAACCCCACAGTTACATCAATAGCTGGTCAGCCTGTGACTCTGGCAGCTGAACTTTGGAGTCATGGCAAAAGATGATCCCAGTGGTTGTGTGCTTGGGGTGGGAGCAGAGGACACTTCTTTCTGACTAAACCCTGGTCAAGAAGTCACCAAACACTTTGATGATGGAGGAGTTTCTGTTGAATCATGACAGGACCCTGGAATCTCACGTGGCCAACTGAGTAATTCACTTAAACAGTCCAGAAGTTCTTCCTGCTTTTTTTTTTTTTTCTTTTTGGCTGGATTTTCCTGTCCAGCCTTGGATTTTCCTATGCCAACCCCCTGGTAAGCAGGTGCTTTTTATCATCTTGGAACTCGCTGCACTTTAGCCTGGGGATCAAGTGGATTTCATGGAAGGGATGAGGATTTCTTTCAACCTTGACTTGGGTGATGTGCAAAGTCAGCTCTACGTGTCCCAAGCACCAATATCATGAAAGCCCAACTCAGGGTGGGCTCTCTGTAAAAAAAAATGCAACACAAATGCAAAAGAGAAAAGTTGGAGGGGTTTTTTTTTTCAGTTTGGGAAGGATTTAGAAGCCTTTGGTTACTGTTCCAAACCGTGGGGCATTTGGCTTAACCCCCAGGAATAAAAAAAAATAGGATTATCTCCTGGATGGAACAGGCTGGTGAGCTCTGAACTGATAGCAGAGGACAAACAGAGGGTGTTGGAGGAATGGGCTGAGCTCCCTCCCTTGCTCCTGGTCAAGTCAAAGCAGGAATCTTGGCTGTGTGTGTGAAAAGGGGATGCCTAGAGATTGTTTGGGTTTGTTCTGGGTTTTTTTGTTTGTTTTTTTTTCCAGTTGATTTACGACTCCACCTGCAAAATATTCACAGACTGACAGCTATTTCTTTCCACCATTGTCCTGATGCAGTGAGATAGGAGCGTGACCCCTCCCAAAAAAAACCCCAAAACCCAGGAGGTGTAAAGTGCTCACTTCTCTTTTTCCCTTTCTTCCCTCATTTTGCTTTTGTGGAAAAAGAGGTGGGGAAGTCAAAGCCTCTGAGGTCCCAGGAAAAAGGATCTTTGGTGACAAAGCACTTAATTCATGGAATTCCAGAACCTTGGCTGGAAAGACCTTGAAGATCATCAAGTCCAACCATTAACCCAGCACTGCCAAGTCCACCACTAACCCACAGCCCTCATAATAAAAAAAATAAAAATTATTCTCTTCCCTTTTTGTCAGGCTGCCTGCATTTCCTGAAGCCTTGATGAGCACTTTGGGTGGATGCAGGATGAGCAGAGCGCGTCGCTGCCGGCATTACCTGGGCTCCTGGGATGTCCTTCTTGATGTCCCCCTTCATCTCCTGCCTATCGCCCCAGCGTGTTCAAAGGATTTAATTAATTAGGAGAGTAGTAAATTTTTATGGAAATCAATTTCAAGACCTTTTGAGGGAGTTTGGTGCTGCAGTTTCCCTCGTTTTGTAATCGCTGTCTTCGAAAGGACCTCGGCGACTACAGGAACTGGGCACACACACACACACACAAAAGCCATGGAAGGAGGGAATTCAGGGAATTGTCTCTCAGCTGCTGAGCTTTTCCTTTCTCCCCAGCTGGGTTAATTTCTAGGAAAACTCATTACAGCAACTTGGTTTAGTGGGAGGTGTCCCTGTCCATGCAGGGAGGTTGGAACTGGATGAGCTTAAGGGTCCCTTCCAACCCTGACAAGTATTTCTGTCTTGAAGCTGATGCCAGTGGTGCTGTATTTTGTTCAGCAACCCCAAAAAATGACTATGAAAGGCTGCTGATATCACAGGGATGCAGTAATACATTTTTAAATGCAATTAAGTTGGTTGCCCAAAAGGTGATTGGAATAATTTCCCGAGGGATGTGGTGGATTCCCCAACACTGGACATATTTAAGATCCAGCTGGGACCTCAGCCTGCCTTAGTCCTACCCATGCTGCATTTGGGAATGGGATCTGGTGTGAACCATCCTTCTTATGATTCCAAACCATGTTTGAGGTCATATTAGCTCAGGGGGAAAAAGGAGGTGCTGGTAAATATTCAGATAATTCCATAGTGCAGACAGAGTTGGTTCAGGGCTTGAACTTTCTCCCTGGCTGCTTTATTTCAGAGTAGGCAGACAGAACTTTTGTGGCTCTTGTTTTGCAGTGCCCAGGTAAGAGGGAGCCATTTATTGACCAGAACACAAGTGAGGAGTTCTGACTGCAGAGCCCACATGCCCTCCATCACCTCCCTAGAAGTTACAGACAGGTAAAGTGTCACTTTTGGGGGTAGACAGGGGGAAACGGGTACCTTACACATCTCAAAGACCCTTCCTTCATCCTTCCTTGAGTTCTTTAAGCCCAACCAGTTTATTTTCCAGCAAAAGCTCTACTCTTCCTCTTCAAAATTCATTTTTTTTTCTTCCACTAAAAGCCATTCCAGAGTGCAAATACTGACTTAATATTTTTTTTTCTCCACTTGTGATGTTACACTCAGCTCCAAAACAGAAGGAAAAGTCACTCCTCCCAAATTCTGAAGGCAGGGAGGTTATTTTCATGCTTTCATTGCTGTCTCAGTCATCCTAGTGCTGCAGAATTGTCCTTGTGCCTGAAATCCTGCTGAAAATCACTTCAAAGGTTGTTTTCATTTCCCCAAACCAAGACTTGGGATTTAAACAAAACAACTCAATGCCAGATAGCAGCTTGGCCATTTGGAGGCCTGGAGCTTCTCAGGAAGGGGGATGGTAAATCCATGAGCAGGTCTGAGGCCAGTTTAAGTTACATATTGAATATTGAGGTAATTGTAATGAAAATGACTGATTTATTTTGGGGCTGAAGAGAGCAATAATGAGATAAAACTCCCCACCAAGTCCCTTACCCTCTGGGACTTCCACAGTAGGCAAAAGAATGATGAATGTTATTTTCTTGCTTCTGTTTTCCATTGATCTTCTCAGCCCACATCAGGGAGGGAGTGTTAGAAAGGAGAGATGTCCTCACTGAAAAGACCTTTTCTTTTAAGTCTCTGGCATTTTTACAGAGGATTTCCACCTCTCTAAACAACCAGGAGGCAGCTGCTAACAGCAGGGAGGGCAGCTGGAAAGGCAAGATGTGCTGCAAGCAGCTGGTTTCCCTCTTAGAGAAAAACTGGGGTTGGAAGGGACCTCTAGAGGTCACCCAGTCCAACCCCCTGCAGTCAGCAGGGACACCCTCACCTAGATCAGGGTGCTCAGAGCCTCCTCAAGCCTCACCTTGAACATCCTCAGGAATGAGGTTGAACATCCCCAGGGATGAGGTTGAACATCCCCAGGGATGGGGTTGAATATCCCCAGGGATGGGGTTGAACATCTCCAGGGATGGGGTTGAATATCCCCAGGGATGACACTTCCCTGTTTTCCCCCTCCACTTTGCATCCACCACGTTTCCCCAGCAGCACCCTTGGGTGGTGGCTGCAGATGGATGTGCTCAGCTCAGATATTCCAGGGAAGCTCCCCAAAAGGACAAAGCCAAAAAAGGGTTTTCTGTGGGATGCACCTCTGGGGCTTCTGAAGCCAGAGGTGATTTCTGCAACTTTGCTTCTTTAAAAGTGTCAGATCCTCCTTTTAACTTCTTGTCATTCAAACGCATGTCAATATATCCATGGGTTTTCCCAGTTCCAGAGCTTTACAACATGATTTGAGCTGGAAAGGACCTTAAAGCTCATCCCTTCCCAAGCCCTTTCCATGGGCAGGGACACCTCCCACCAGCCCAGGTTGCTCCAAGCCCCATCCAACCTGACCTGAGACACAGGGAAAAGAAAGAAAGGGGCTGTAAAATTAGTACTGCAGCTTTGAGACTGGAGGTGGGACCACAGTGTGGGAACTCCATGATTCTATATGATTAATCTAAGATTCTGTAGAATCAGAACAGAATTATGATTAGAATTTGAAGTATGGTTCTATGACTTCCTTGGCAAACCTCTCCATAGGTGCTGAGGGAGGAGGATGGCTCAGCTGTCACCATGGAGAAGGTGCAGAACATCCCCATGGAGGTGAAAACTGACTTGGTGGTGTTCTTTCTGGCAGCTGGTAAGTAGAAGACATTCAATGCCTTTGAAATATTGACACCTTAGAGCCCAAACTGCAATTTTTTAATTTTTTTTTTTTTTTAACCTCCATTGGTAGCTCCAAAGGTGTAATGGAGATGTAGGAAGGGAAAAGATTTTTGTCAGGCACAACCTCCTTGGTGTGCTCATTGGTTCCAGGTGCAAGAGATGGAGACTCATGCATTGTTTCATGGCTTTGCTTGGGGAGGAAACTGATTTCATGGGAAGACTGGAAACTCCTTGGGAATTGAGAGGGATTTGGAGCTCCTCCTTTTGTCTGTTCAGTTGGCAGAAATAGGGGCGGAATCTCTTGTTCCTCATGGTTGGAGCATGACAGATCATGGAGCCCTCTGTGCAGCCTGGCAATGGATCTCCACAGTGCAAATAAAAGGAATGTGCAAGGTTTTCCAGGGAAAGTTTGGGAAGCCTCAGCTTTGATCAAAGCTGCAGGACACCTGAGAACCTGGAGCACCCTCTCCACATGAGTCGTTCCAAGCTAGCAGACTTGGAGGACTCTTTCACCAGGCTCCTTCTTCAGCTCAGCTCAGCCCCTGCAGTCAGCATTTTGTTCTGGATAAATGGCAAGGGAAGCTCCATGTCAAATCTGAATTTTGAAGTTGCAACTCAAATATTGAGTTGTTTTTTTGTCTGCCTACCTTGGCTCTTCCACTCAGAAATATTTCTAAAGGTTTTGATAATTTTTTTTTCCTGTATTGAATAAGAAACCTCCTCTACTTGAACACCATGATGCTTAGTTTTATTTTTATTATTTTAATTTTTTTTATTTTACAGGCTGGGAACAGAGTGGTTGGAGAGCAGCCAGGCAGCAAGGGAGCTGGGAGTCTGGCTTGGCAGGAAGCTGAAGAGGAGGCAGCAGTGTGGCCAGGTGGCCAAGAAGGCCAATGGCATCCTGGGCTGGCTGAGGAAGAGCATGGCCAGCAGGTCCAGGGAAGGGATTCTGCCCCTGTGCTCAGCCCTGGGGAGGCCACAGCTTGAGTCCTGTGTCCAGTTCTGGGCCCCTCAGCAAGTCCCTCAGGAAGGAGCTTGAGGTGCTGGAGCAGGTGCAGAGAAGAGCAAGGAGGCTGGGAAGGGATCCAGCAGAATTCCTGGGAGGAAGGAAGGGCTGAGGGAGCTGGGGGTGTTGAGGCTGGAGAAGAGGAGGCTCAGGGGAGACCTCATCACTCTCTGCAACTCCCTGAAAGGAGGTTGGAGCCAGGGGGGGGTTGGGCTCTTTTCCCAGGCAACTCTCAGCAAGACAAGAGGGCACAAAGGGTCTCAAGTTGTGCCAGGGGAGGTTTAGGTTGGAGATGAGAAAGAATTTCTTTCTGGAGAGGGTGATCAGCCCTTGGAATGGGCTGCCCAGGGAAGTAGTGGATTCTCCGTGTCTGGAGCTCTTTCCAAAGAGCCTGGATGTGGCACTCAGTGCCATGGGCTGGGAACCACGGGGGGAGTGGATCAAGGGTTGGACTTGATGAGCTCTGAGCTCCCTTCCAACCCAGCCAATTCTGTGATTCTGTGATCGTGTTGAGTTTTCTGATGTTTAGTTTTTGGCATTGTTTGTCTGGAGGCCCTGCCAGAATTGGAAATTTATCCCACTTGGTGCTGTGCAGACACAGGGGGAAGCGTGGGCTTTGAAGACCTGGTCTAGAGATCCAGTTTTGGCAGGAAGAGGTGGCTCAAGTGGTACTTCTGGAAGTGCTAATGTACAGGGAAGGGACAGACACATCCATCTCTCCCCCTGGTGACTTGTTCCACTTGGTCAAATGACCATCAGCTGTGATGGAAACATGACCCTTTGGGTCCTGGTGTCCTCCTGCCATGTGCACATAGACCCATTCTGGTTGATTTTAGAGGCTGAAGATAGAAACAACATTTTTAAGCTCAATTTTTTTACTTTGAAGTCAAACCAACAAATAATCTCTCTGTTTCTGTTGGAGTGCACATGGTACAGTGTTGGAGATGAGGAGGAGCAGTCCAGCAGTAATTCTCCAGTTCTTCTGTTCTTTGATCCCAACCTTAATGCCTTTCTGAGGGTTATGCTTTGGGCAAGGAGAAGGTTTTGGCCCTGGTACAAGGGTGACTTGCTGGATGGAGGCTTCCAAACTGTCTGCAGTTCAAACCTTGTGTTTGGATGTAGAATGAAGAGCCACCCATGGAGATCTCATCTTGGTTTTAAACTTTCCAGGAGCTTTCAGAGGATTTGATGGAGATTCTCAGTTGGGGTTTTCTTCCATCTCAGACAGAAACAACAGACACATCAGCTCCATGGCCAGATAAATAGGATCCTAGCAGGGAAGGCTCATTGTGACATAAACACATCTGCTCCCTCCCAATTAGGAACTCACTGGGTATGTTTATATCTGTCTGATCATTTGTGCAAGTCCTGAAACACTCTGAAAAACCACAGACAGTAAGGCAGGGTAAAGCAGAAGTGCTTGCTTAACCTGGCTCCAAATGACCTGCAATTAAGTCCCCAAAAAGCCAAGAAATTGGCAAGTGCCCATAGGAAAGAGGCTTTTTTAAGATCACCAAATCATTTCAGATGGAAAATACCTCACCCAGTCCAACCCTTAACCCAGCACTGCCAAGGCCACCACTGCCCCATGGCCCTCAGCACCACATCTCCAGGCCTTGGAAATCCCTCCAGGAATGATGGGGACTCCAGCCCTGCCCTGGGCAGCCTGGGCCAGGCCCTGACAACCCTTGCCAGGGAGAAATTCTTCCCAAGCTCCAATCTAAACCTCCAGCTCAATTCCTCTTCTCCCATCCCTTGTTCCCTGGGAGCAGAGCCCCACCACATCATGGAGGTTGGATGGAGAAGGATCTGGTGCTTTTCTTCTTATGCCAGGAGTTTCTGTAGGCTTCCCATAAGCAGAAGAGTTCCTGTTTATGTATGTGTTTTGTGTGTGTGTTTTAAATGCATAATTCATCCCAAATTAAACTTCTGGCAGGAAAGAATGAGTGTCTTGACTGTTTCTACATTGTCAAAACTTGGCTCCTCAGGGCTGAGCTGTCAGTCTTGTTGTTATTACCTGTCCATGCTCAGAGCCCCACTGGACTAAGTCCCCCATTCAGCAGAAGTGATCTTCATCCCAGACAACTTGGAGTCTCAATACAAGAGAAAGAAAACAGATTAGGAGTGCCAAAAACTGAAGATGCTCCTCCAGGCACAGCTCTAGCAAGCAATCCACATCTACCAGCTCCTGAATTCTCCTTAGCACAGGTTGCTGCTCTGCAGCTCTATCATTTTTATCAATCCAAAGTGATTTTTCCCTCTCTCTTCTCATGCAGTCATTGCAATTTTCTTTTTTTTCTCCCTTAATTTTTCTGAATTTTGTCTCCTGCTGTTTCAGTATTTGGGGTTACTTCCCCCATAGCTCCTCATCCCCTAATATTTTTCCCCAGAATTCTTGAGTACAAGGGCTAAGAGTTTTAAGCTGAAAAGGGGGAAAATTGTCAGACATGAGGAAGAAGTTCTTTGTTTTGAGGGTGCTGAGCCCCTGTGCCAGGTTTCCCAGAGAAGCTGTGGCTGCCCCATCCCTGGCAGTGTCTCAGATCAGGTTGGATGGGGCTTGGAGCAACCTGGGCTGGTGGGAGGTGTCCCTGACCATGGAAAGGGTTTGGGAATGGTTGAGCTTGAAGGTCCCTTCCAACCCAAACCAGTCTGGGATGCTGTGGTCCCAGACTGGTCTCCCAGACTGTGCTGGGAGAGTGCTCCACAGGAGCACTCAAGCTCTAGACCCAACCTTTCCAACACAGTCACTCTGGGGTTCAGGCAACATTTTTCCAGATGCTGAGGGGACACAATGAGAGCTGGAAGAAACCCACCTTGCTTTTAGCCAGCTGGATAAATCCAAGCTGCTCCTTTTAGGGCACACCAGCTGCAGAATTGGGTTCTTCACCATTTGGGAAGGTTATTGGCTCCACCAGAGCTTGAGCTGCTGTAGGGTCATGGCTCCTGATCTATTGTCCCACTGGACTGAAAGACTCAGATATGGGAGACAGGTAGGAACAGATGGATATTAAACAACCAGGCTCCCCCCAAGCATGTGGGGGGGGATAATATTGTGTGATAATTTGTGATATTATGTGATAATATTCCAAATCCATGTTCCAGGTAGGAAGTGCAAGCAAAAAAGAGCATTCTTTTCAAGCTCAGGAGAGTGGTCTCTCTGCATCCTTGTGCTGCTGGGCAGACCCCAGGTCTGGATGTAGGCTTCTGCCTGGATATTTCCACATGCTTTTAGATTTGGGAGGAAAAACCCTTCTTCCCATGAAGAAGCCCCAGTTTTGATGCCCTCCTTGGTATTTTTGTATCCTCTTCAAGATCCAAGGCCTTACTTGGGTGTGTAAGCAGCTTTCTTTGCTGCCAGCTTTGATATCAGAGGTCACTTTTTTAAGTGCCTGAGCACCTTGTGAAGCAATGATTCTTCTTTCCTGGCATCCACCTTTTATTTCAGTCATCCACCCTCCAAATCTCCTTTAGATTTCCACATATTGAGTTGTTCACCCTCTTGACCTTCTCAGCTGTTGGCCTCTGCTTGGCTTGTTTCCCTCCCACAGGCAGAGCAGATCTGAGTCAGCATAAATATATTTAGGAAGCTGATAAAACTCTATTTTCAAGCCCTCTCCCTCACTGCCTTCTTCCATTCCCTGTTTTTGAGGTTTTTCAGGCCTGGTGACCACATCCAACTTCCACCCTTGTCCTCCATCAGCCTCCCTGGGGCTGTTTGCCCAATTTCATGCTCTTCTCTCCACTCATCTCCTGCCAGCTGAGGCTGGGGGTATTTCTGAACCCAGACTTTAAAAATTGGGTTTCTACCACGTGCTTTCTTCCTTCTGCTTTTTTTTTAGGTCTATCCTACCCTTTCTTGGTTACATTTTTTGGCAAGGGGGTTAACCCTCCTTTTTTAAAGGTCACTTTGCCTCTTCTGCTCCATCTCAGCTTCTCCAAGCTTTGCTCTTTTTTTATCTTCACCAACTGAATGAGGCCACCAATCTCAGCTTAAGCTGCTCAGGTTCAAAATAATCATAGAATCAGAGAATAATTTGGGTTGGAAGGGACCTCCAAAGGGCAGCCAGTCCAACCCCAGGGACACCCTCACCTAGATCAGGCTGCTCAGAGCCTCCTCAAGCCTCACCTGGAGTATTTCCAGGGATGAGGTTCAGTATTTCCAGGGATGAGATTCAATATTTCCAGGGATGAAGTTGAATATCCCCAGGGATGAGGTTGAACATCCCCATGGATGAGGTTGAACATCCCCAGGGATGAGGTTGAATATCTCCAGGGATGAGACCTCAACCACCTCAACCATTGTTTCACTGCCCTCATGGTACAGATATTTTTCCTACCACCCAATCTAAATCTGCTTTTCTCTAATTTAAAGCTGGGTTGTGGTTGTTTTGGGTTTTTTTCTCTCCTTATTAGCTGCTGCTTATTAAGTTTTAATGCTGTGTTTTTTCCAAGTGATATGACCTTCAAAAATTAACTCAGCCTCCCTGGAGGTTTTTCAAAGATTTCTAGATGTGATGCCTAAGGTTTATGGTGGACTTGGTAGTCTTAGGTCAGTGGTTGGACTCAATTTTAAAGGTGTTTTCCAACCTAAATGATTCTGGAATTAAAGAACCTTGGATCATTTCTGTAGGTGCCTTCTGGACAGGGAACCAAACTCCTCATCCTCACCCAGATGGTGCCAGTGAGAGTCATGTTGCTCAAAAACTGAACTGGGAGAAGACACTGAACCACTTCACCATCTTCTCTGTAAGTGCAAAATGTTTCTTTTTGGTGGGAAACCTGCATTTTGGAAACACAGAGGTCTAAAAACACAAAGTTAGAGTCATCTCCCATTCTCAGCTGCTTTCAGGTGCTGTCCTCCCTTTCCCACTCACCCCTGATGCTTTTTCTCTCAGATCTTTGAAACTGAATCATTAGTAGCTGGTTCCTCTGCTACTGCTGGTGGTTGTTTTGTTGGTGGTGGGGTTTTTATTTGTTTGAAAGAGAGGAGATTTTTAAAAACCTTTCAGGAAGATAACTCCTGACCTGGACCATACCCTGTGGATCTGAGACAGGGGTTGTGACACCCAATGCTTGGTAAGTTTTTTCTTGTGTCTTCACAAGGTTTTGGTGCCTTCTGTGGACAGATCTGGTGACTAGGAATTTGAGCAGGAAATTGCTGAGATAATGAAGTTGCTTTTCCTCTGCCCACAAAAACTATGCAGCATTATGGTTCAAATCTCTTTAAAAAGGACACCTGGTACAGCAGGACAAGATATCTTGGTGGCCACCCCAGAAATTGCATCTAAGCCTGCAAGCTTGAGGGCAATGATCTTCCCAATATCTATCCCAGATTTCAAATCTGGCTAACATGGAAAGGATTTTGCAGTTTTCTTGGAGTTGGAGCTCTGTGGTACAGGCCCCTGACTTCATTTCCCTCCCCACACCTCACATCACTGCTGGGTTCCATGTGTCCCCTGGGGAAGCATCTCTCTGTTCCTGGGTATCTCCCCAGCACAAAAAAGGGATTTTAATCTATTTTGGGGCCTCTGTGTTCTCTTTCCTACACCAACTAAACCCCCTGAAAGAAACCCTCCTTTATTACTCAAGGTGATCTCCAGCCACCTCTTCATCTTTCTTTATGCTGAGAAACAGGAAGAAAGAAAACCAGAGAGAAAACCCTGCCAGAGCCAAATGGGCTTCATATGGAGTTAATTCTTATTTTTGCTGTTGTGCACACTGGAGAGGTGACTTCTTTTTTTGCCCTCTTTTAATTCACCTCTCTCCCAACCAGCCTGGGCTTGCAGCTGGAAGTGGAAGGAGGCCCATGGTCCATAAACACTTCAGCCAAGATTAAAGGGACTTCATGAAGGCAGGGTATGTTGTTGCAAGGTGTTGCCAGATGAGGGGGAAAATGGATTATCCTCCAACTGGCTCAAGAGAAAGATCATATTGCAAAGCCAGACTCTGGAAACCTGGTTTGAAACAAACTAAAACTGGGTTGTGAGAGGCAAAATAAAATATCTGGTATCTTCTTCTCCTTGGTAGCAAAGGGGCTGCAGATCCTGCAGTGGTTGATGCAATTTCTTCAAGATTTCTTGTCCTTCTTTTTTTAACCTGGGGTTTTAATAACTAATTCCTTCCCCTCTTTAAATATAGGGAACCTATCACTGGGCACTCTTGGGAAAAGTCCCTCTGCAGCCTTCCTGGAGGTTCCCTTCAGGAACTGGAAGGCAGCTCTGAGGTCCCCATGGAGTCTTCTCTTCTCCAGGCTGAACAATCCCAGCTCCCTCAGCCTCTCTTCACAGCAGAGCTGCTCCAGCCCCTGGAGCATCTTTGTCACCTTCCTCCTTATCTCAGGTATTTAAGTCAAATCTAAAAAGTCATCTTGAAATTGAAATTAGACAGAAAATTTTGCTGTTGCAAGGGCTCAAGAGTTGAGTGGGATTTTAATTTTATTTCATTTTTTTTAAGGAAAAAGGGATAAAACCCTCAATATATAGAAACTGTTTAATTGAGTTATCAGTTATAACTGCTTGGGGTTTTTTTATCATTATGTATCTTGATAGCTAGGTGGATATTCCATGTCCTCCCAGGAAGCCACACACTCCAAAACTCATCCTAAGGTGTGTTTCTCTTCCTTTTCCTTCTTCCAAACTGCCTTCCCTACCTATCTGTGAGGTCTGAGGGCACATCTGAACTTCTTGCAGTAGTCATTGCTTGGCTGAGGAGCTCCCTCAGGTTTTTATGCTCTGTTTCATATCATTCATATCCTGTTTCATGTCCAAGGACAGAACCCCTCTGTGCTAGCAGGAAGGCAGCACATGGTAGGAAGCACTTGGAACTCAAAGCAGAGTTTTAATAACCTGAACTTTCTGGTTTTCACCCTAAAAGCAGAGCTTAGAGCAGTGTGAGGACCTCCTCCAGTGTCCTCTCACCTTATCTGGGCTGTTTTTTCCAGAAGGTACAAGAAACACAGGGTTGACATCAAGTCCAGGTCCTGTGTGACAGGTGAGCATAGTTTGGAAAAGAGGATTTATCTCCAGATCTGAAAATCTGGGGTGCTTCAGGGTGGAAATTCCCCTCTGTGTAGAAACTCCTGTGCAAAACCTGTGGTTCTTGTCTCTTGACAAGTGAATGTATCAACCACAAAGTCCATAAAACACCAAGTTCTGGCAGAAGCTCTTCCAAACATGCTGGAGAACTGGTCTGAGGCCTCAGGTTTAGCCATGTCCTCCTCTGCTATAGAAAAGGGCTTTTTCTTATTTTTTTAGGAGTTATTATGGTCTCTTATTGGCATCTTGGTCTTTTTAAGAATAATGGACCTGATAACAGCAGATGATGAATACAAAAGGGAAGTCTTCACGTGGGACCACATCCAAAACCTGACCAAAACCTGGATATGGACCCCTCCAACCTGAACACCCCCAAACTGGAGGTGCTTGGGGAGCACATTGCTTGATTCTCACCTGAAGGATCTGGTTGTGGCTGAGTGGAGTGAGTTGGTTTTACTCCAGGGACTGGTGGGAGATTGCCTTGAAGCTCTGCAGGATTAATGAGGGATCTCAGCAGCCTTGTTGTCTTTCTAGTCTGCTTCCTCAGGGGTGGAAAGAACACACTGGGGACCAGGCTGCACCCAAAATTTGGGAATTCAAATCCACCACTTGCTCATCCAGCATCAGGGACTGTTCCTTCTGCAGACTTCAGTGAGGTAGGAGCTCTGATAACATTCTCCTGCTGTTGCAAAGGCTCTTGTTGCCAAAATACATGTGTCTTTTTGTTCATCCTTGGTCAGCACTGGTCAGAGAATGGTTTGGATTGGGATTTTAAGGATCATTTTGTTCCAATCCCTTTCCATGGGCAGGGACACCTCCCACCAGCCCAGGTTGCTCCAAGCCCCATCCAACCTGACCTGAGACACTGCCAGGGATGGGGCAGCCACAGCTTCTCTGGGAAACCTGGCACAGGGGCTCAGCACCCTCACATTCAACAATTTCTTCCTAAGATCTCACCTCAGTCTCCCCTCTTTCAGTTTGAAACTGTTCCTTCTCTTCCCATCACTTGTTAAACTCCTTCTCCAGCTTTCCTGGAGCCCCCCTTTGTGCATGGGGTTGAGAGGAACTTTCTTATCCAAACCTGTGCTTGCAGACAGCTGGCCACAGAAATGTTTGTCTTGAAACAGATCTCAGCCTTGACACATCACCTTCAAGGGGGCTGGGTCACTCCTAACATCCTTCTCCACCTCTCAAACCTCAGCAAGCAGCTCCTGCCCAGACCTGAAGCAGTTTCACCTGGAGCTGTAGGTGCAGCAAATGATGGGATGTGCTGAGGGATTGCTGGGCTGAACATCTGGGCTGGCTTTGAGCATCCTGCAGGAAAAGAGACCAGCTCAGAGCTTGGTTTTGGCAGTTTGCTGAGGAGTTTATAGCATATTTGGTGTGTCTGGCCCAGTGTGTGACCTCCAAGCTGTCCTTGAAACATCAGGCTTGACCACCAACCTTGGATCTACTTTGCTTTTTCTGTGCTAGAACTAAAGACCCTTCTTGTGGTCAGACAAGCAGTCAAAATATTACATCTGTGATTGCTTCAGCATCATCTCCAGAGACTCTGGACAGGCAACAGGAGTCCAGGGACCAGCAGGGAGATGCTTGGCATCTTGTTTTGCAATAGGTCACCCCAAATTGCAATGGGTACAGAGACCATCTGCAGGGTGATGGGCACTGGGAGATGGTTTGTTGGCTCCTGTGGTCTTTGGACCTTTCCTCCATGGGGCAGTGGAGATATTCAAAGCAAAATTCAACTTGAGCTCTTAAATCTTCAACTTGAGGGGCCTCAGCTGCTCCATAGTAACAATTTTATATATATTTAATATTTTTTTCCTTGTAAGCAGAAGGAAAAAGCTAAATCAGGGCTTGCACAAAGCCAGGTTTGGTTTTTTGATTTGTTTTCTGAGCTTGGTCACATTAAAGGAATGGGATGGGATGGGATGGGATGGGATGGGATGGGATGGGATGGGATGGGATGGGATGTTCTAGGCAAACTGGGAACACTGACACAAACAGGTCCCCAGGTTGTTGGAGCACCCAAATGCTGCTGAAGCTCCTGAAGGAGGTAACTCTGTGGGATCAGAAAGCCAGCTCCTGCTTCTTTCTGAAAGAAAAAAGCTTTTTTTTTTTTAAATGGAAGCTAAAAGCTGATTCAGCCAAAGGAGAGGGGGGAGAAAACAACCAGACAGGAATTTAAAACAACAGTTGCTGTTGGTGAGCTGGGGAGCTGAACAAGGCACATCTTTGTTCAGAGCCCAGATTATGCAGGAATAAAATAATAAATAAAAGGGGGACTGAATGGGGCTGACAGGCTGCACCCACTGAAGGACACTGAGGTAATAAGAGGGAGGAATCATCCCTGGTTTACAAACAAACACTTTTTAAAGACTTTTTAACATCCCAAGATGTAAATTTGCCCCAACCCAAGGAGTGGCTGCTTCAGTTCTCTGGGCTGCTGTGAAGCAGGGGATGGCAGTAGCTTTATCCCCCATTTTTAAACGAAAAAATTAAAATAGAGAGAGCAGAGAACAAAGCTGTAAAACCCTTGTGAGACCCCACTAGCATGGGAAGGGGGGAAGGGACAGGGTCCTTCAACTGGAATTCCCAAGCTAGGGGGAAATTTAGGGAAGAGTCTGATGGGATTGTATGGTCACCATCTGATGGCAGATGAGAAGCACCTGGGAGGGGAGATTTAGACCTGAGATGAGGAAGGAATTCTTTATTCTGAGGGTGGGGAGACCCTGACCCAGGTTTCCCAGAGAGGTGGGAGATGCCCCATCCCTGGAACCATTCCAGGTCATCCCAGGTCTCTGAGCAACCTGATCCAGTTGGAGATATCCCAAGGGTTCGACTGGATGGACTTGGAAGGTTCCTTCAAACCAAGTCCATGATTCTATGAGGACAGTTCTCATCCCATCTTTCCTTCCCAAGTTTCTGATACAGCAGAGCCCAGGAACCACCCCAGCTTATCTCAGGGACCGATCACCCCAAGGATTATGGCAGGGAGCAGGTGGGTGGCTTGGCTGGAGCAACCTCTCCTCCATCCCTCTTTATGGAAAAACCTTATAAAATCCTTCTCTGATCTCAGCTGTCTCACTCTGGGGGTGCAGGGACATGGGAACCCACCTCTACACAGCTGATCTTACCCCAGGTGTAACTGGGACCATGAGTACTGTTTCTACTCCAAGAGTAGGAGCAACTCATCCTCAGGTCCTTTGAAAGCTGAAGATTTAGGGATGGATGGAGCCCAGCTTCGTGGTGGAGTGGAGTGAATAGGAGGTCACCTGCTGCAGCTTGGCAGAAAAACCAGTGAGGAACATCAATATGGATCTCCTGGGGAGAGGAGGTGGCTCAGGGGTGGGAGACAACTCAGGATGCAGGTGCAGAAATCCAGGGGTAGGTTGACTTTCCCAAAGTGCAGGAGTTGTCTCCTGGATGGTTTCTGGAACTTAATGATGAAGAGCAGAGCTTGACTTTGTCTTTAGCAGCCTGGACAGGACCTGATTTTGTTTACCGTGGTCTTCATCAAAATGTTTTTGTGTTTTTAATGTGGAATTTTGGTAAAAGTGGAGGAGTGGAAGATTTTCTCTGGGTCTTTTCTCCTGTCCCAATTTCTTCTATTATTGTATTAGTGATTATTACCTCCAGGAGATATTAACCATTTTAATAACATAACTCTGTTTGCTTTTTGTCCTCACTTCTCCCCCTACTTAATACCTTGTAATAAGACTAGAAAAAGAGGAAACATTGATGAACCAAAGACTTTTTTTCCTCTTTTCCCCCCCATTCTTCCCCTTGATTGACAACATTTCATTTTTACAGTCAGGTCCATCACTTTTCCTACCTTTCTGGCAGGTTTCTCTCTGCTTATTTCCCATGGTCTCCCAGATGGGGACTTTAAGGAACACTAAAAATCCTCTTGTGGAGCAGCAAAAAGTTGATTGAAGATTTTGGGGCCAAACTGGAGCTCCTTTTGGCTGGGTTTTGTAAAGATGCAGGAGAGAGAAGTTCATCGTGTCCTGCTAAGAGCTGTTGGCCTGAACATGGAATCAGTCGAGGTCAGGGCTTTGATGTTGTTCATGGAGCTGGCTTGGAGGCAGCATGTGGCTTGGACTTCAGACAGGAATTCCAGGCCAGGAACTGAGGAGGATGGGAAGGAGAATCTTTAAACCATGGATGAAGTTGAGTTTTTGATGCAATTTATGCCTCTTGCAGGAGGTCTCGTGAAGCTCCCAGCGTGTTCCTCCCCCAGGCAGCTCAGCTTCTGCCACCTTCCTCAAGCTGCATCACTCCACAGATTGAATCCCACCAAACCTCAAGTCTGAGAGGAAAAAAAAATCCCTGCAGATGTCCAAGGGAAAGCAGCTGGAAGAGGTGTGTCTGGGCTTTGCTGTGTTGGGTGTGCGTGTCCTGCTGAGCAGGACTTGTGCAAAACCAGGAGAGAGCACTTGAGAGGAGGCCTCTTGGCCAGGAGGAAGCTTTACAGACACAACTTGCAAAAAAAAAAAACCAAACTTCAAGTGGCCCTGGTTTTGTAGCTTTGCTTACTGAAATCAGTCAGGCAAACGTAGAAATGTGCTGCTTCTGTCCTGAGAGTGTTCTGCCTGATCTCCCTGGGATGCTGAAGCTGCACCTCAACTCCTGGGCTCAGTTCTGGGCCAAGAAGGACAGGGAGGGGTTGGAGTGTGTCCAGAGAAGGGAATGGAGCTGGGGAAGGGTCTGGAGAGACCAGAGAAGTCCAGATCCTGGAGCAAAGGAGGCTGAGGGGAGACCTTCTGGCTCTCTGCAACCCCCTGAGAGGAGGTTGGAGCCAGGGGGGGTCAGGCTCTGCTCCCAAGGAAGAAGGGATGGGAGAAGAGGAATTGAGCTGGAGGTTTAGATTGGAGCTTGGGAAGAATTTCTCCCTGGCAAGGGTTGTCAGGCCCTGGCCCAGGCTGCCCAGGGCAGGGCTGGAGTCCCCATCATTCCTGGAGGGATTTCCAAGCCCTGGAGATGTGGTGCTGAGGGACATGGGGCAGTGGTGGCCTTGGCAGTGCTGGGTTAAGGGTTGGAGTTGATGATCTTCAGGGTCTTTTCCAAACAAAACAAATTTCTGATTATATCATAGCAGCCATCAGGAGTGTCCTTCTCCCTTAATTTTCAGTTTCATTCACCTTCTGGTATGTGATATGGGGATGAGGGTTTCTACCATCTGTAAAGGATCCAGATGGTCTGAAATTTAGGGAGACATTTCAAGCTTTCTGATTCAACTGATGACTTGTCTGTTGGTGGAAGTTTCCCTCCAATGGAATTATTATATTTAATAATATCCAATCCAGATTTCCAGGGGTTTCTTTAACAGGTTATTGAAAGAACCATCAGATTTGGATCTTCTCCTTAACATCTGTGTATTTTATGGGACAGGAGGGAGATTGGTTCAGTGCACTTCCTAAGCTGTATGTGGCCTTTCTTTTCAGGATTTGCTGGGATACATCTGCTTTCAACCAGAAAGAGGAGATGGAAAGCCATGTGGAAGAAAAAAAAACCAAATCCACCAGATCTGACATCAGGTTTGGGCCAAATCTTGTGTCTTTTCTTTGTCTGAGCTCGTTTGCCCATTTGCAATACTTACTTTGCAAAAAGCCTGGTTTTTATTGGTCCCTTTTTGTTCTGTTGCAAGGCATGCCAGAAGAAAAGGATTCTGAGCCATTGTGCTTTGTATCTTCTTATTCAGTTTTGCCATAAACATCCCATAGTTTGGTGAAAGGGCCGCAGAACAACTCAGAACAGAAAGGGGCAGAGATGGGGGAGGGGGAAGGCAACAACCCAGTAATCAAGCAATTAAAAAATTATCTGATTTTTTTTTTTTTTTTTTTTTTTTTTTTTTTTTTTTGTGCTCTAAACTTAGGTCAGCTCTCGGTCAAGCTGCTTGACCCATCCCTCTGGGCAGCATGAGGTCTCCTGAGCCTTTTTTGGTGTTTTTTTTTGCATGGATTTGCAAAAGTTGCTGGATTCTTTGTGTCTGCTGCTGGGCTGGCTGGGGAGGCAGTGAGCTGGATAATTTATGTTGGAATGTCAGCATCTGAACAGGCATAAAATTACAGCTCCTTGTCACGGTCTGAGGAGCAGGATCTTGGGTTTCATGGACAGCCATGGTCACCTTTCTGGGAAAGGTTTGGGTTTTGGGGGGTGGCTGACAAGGTTTACCTGCTAGGGTGGTGATTGCAGCATCCTCAATCCCTGAACTCCTGGCTGATCTTTCTCTTCCCACAGCTGTAGTGTTGATTTTATTCCACCCAGCTTTTTGTAGCTTGGAATTTCTCTGTGCGAGACAACTGGTAACTCCTGTGTCAGGGAATCCTGCTGCCCAGGCCATGATCAAGGACAAGGAAGGGGTGGGAAATAGAGGAGAAAAAGGGATCCTGGGTGAACCAGAGGGAAGGATAATCATGGAATGGTTTGGGTTGGAAGGGACCTTAAAGATCATCCAGTTCCAACCTGAACCTGAGGCTGCCTGAGGCTCCTTTCTTGTGAATTTCTGTTGTTCTTGTAGAGAGTGGCTGGATGTGAAAGGGACACAAGCTTGTCCATGAAGGAAAATCACCTGAAAGGCAAAAAACTGAGTCCTGCCCATCCCTCTGGGCAGCATGAGGTCTCCTGAGCCTTTTTTGGTGTTTTTTTTTTTTTTGCATGGATTTGCAAAAGTTGCTGGATTCTTTGTGTCTGCTGCTGGGCTAGCTGGGGAGGCAGTGAGCTGGTGGATGACTTGGATGACTTCTGGTATCAGAAAAAATGTATGGATATAGTAGATTTCTGATATGGGAAAAGCTGGGAGAAGCTCAGCTTGGGGTGAAGTTCTTAAAAATATCCACAAATGGGCCAACTAATGAAGTCAGGCAAAGGTGAAGCATTTTAAGGGGGGAAAAGAAATGACACTGAATGGAGGTGAAAGAGATCAAGGCAGGAAGTCAACAGAGAAGAAGAAGTTTGTCCTAAGTTGTCCTTCCAGAGTCCACTGTGCTCCCTGCCATGGCCAGAGAGAGCAAATAACACAAAATCTTACTTCCCCCAGCCTGAAGCAGTAGTGGTAGTGCTCTGGCTGGAAGAAAACAGGATAGGAAGGAAGGTTTGGGGGCTTGGTCATCTGGTTTGGGGAGTTTTCCCTCCTTGAGAAGGTCTTGTAGCCATTAGGGTGGAAGAGGTAGAGAGCAAATCCCTTTCCTGCCCCAGGAGGGATTTTTATTTTGTAATATTCACCCTGTAAGGAAAAAAAAAAATGATCCTAATAAAATCCTGTCCTTACTACTAGGTTAAAGCTAGAAGTGAACCTGGAGTGGAGCTACACCACAGGAGGAGACAGAGTGCCAGGGAAGGTTGAGAAAATGAGGAAAACCATGAGGAAAAACATATTCCCTGAAAAGGTAATTAAACACTGGCCCAGGTGATTAAAGCCCCATCCCTGGAAGTGTTGAGGGATGCGGCTTAGCACCAGGTTAGCTTGGACTTGGTAATCTCCAAGATTTTTTCCAGGCAGAATAATTCTGTGCCTAGTTTTGCTCCATTCCTGTAGGAATTGGGGGAAGAAGGAAGAAGCTTCCTTTGGCAACACAGCCCAGAGAGAAGGTGGAAGAAGGGTGCTGGAGAAGGGCACCTTCCTGCCAGGACCTCCCTGCCTGCTGCTCTGCCTTCTTGTCCCCTTTCTGCTGCTTTGAGGGACCTGCAGGAAAGGTCCAAGCTGTCCACTGTTGTTCTGGCAAGATGTTTGAAAGGTTGGGGTAGATGAATCCCAAGACTTCAGTGATTTTTAGAAAGCCCTTTATTTATTTTTTTTCCTTTTTTTTTTGTCTCAAGGCTTATAAAAACTGTTACCCAAAACGTTTTAAAACTTTACATATGTACAATGTGAGAAATAAATTATGTTTTTAAGTCATACAAAAACCACAATATACAAACAGGGCTTTGAAAGCACTCTGTGAGTATGGCACGGTGAGAAGTCACAGAGACCAAAGGCTCTTTTTTTTTTTTTTTTTTTTTTTTTTTGCATTAAAAAAAAATAAATCTCCAACTGTGCTTGCTTTGGTTGGATTGAATCATAGAATAATTTGGGTTGGAAGGGACCTCCAAAGGCCACCCAGTCCAACCCCCTGCAGTCAGCAGGGGCACCCTCACCTAGAACAGGTTACTCAGAGCCTCCTCAAGCTTTGAATATCTCAGATATTCTCCTGAAGCTCAGCAAGAGAACTGTAGACCTCAGAAGGACTTGCTAAGTCTTCAGAACTCAGTCCACCATCTGGCAACACTGCTAATTTGAGCTTGGCTTTCTGCCTGCCAGCAGTTCCAGAGTAGTTACACCAAGTCTCCTTCCAGAAAGAAAAAAATAAAATAAAATAACATAAACCCACAATAATCTGCTTCACCCCTGACAAGGTCCACTCTGCTGCAGCAAACAAGGCAGTTGGAAAGATGTCAAACTGGGTGCAAAGCCAAGTTCATCTGGCAGCAGGGAATCCAGCCAGGCCACGGTGACAAGGAGGGCAGGATGGTGTCCAACTCAGATAAATACTTGTCACACAAATAAAAGGAAAAAAATAAGGTCTTAGTGACACATTGGCCCCACAGCAGCATCTGGACAGAGGTGAACGTGTTCTCAGTAGTTCCAAGGAGCTGGTGCAGGATGCTCCATCACCTTCCTCCTCTCCTCCAGTCAGAAGAGAAGCTTTGCTTCTTCTGAAGAGCTCAGCCCATGGCAGAGGACAGTGAGGGGGGAGTAAGGAGCAGCTGCCACCCCCCCACCTGCACCCCCTTCTGCCCCAGCTACAAGGAGGACCGAGTGCTACCTTCTGAGGTCACAGGTTTTGGTAGCAGTCAGCTACAGAACAGCTTATTTTTAAGGTAAGCAAAAGACAACTTGGAGAGAAGTGGCACTGTGCTTCTTCCCACCCCTCCCCTCAACCACCCCACACATTTTAACCTGGGATCTTCTCTTCTCCCCATAGTGCTACTGGGACCCACAGGAGCTCCTAGGCTTAAGTGCTGATGTTTATCTTGGCAGCTCTGCTCCCAACACTCTGATGGGCACTTGGGCTGCTTATCTTCTCAGCTCCACTGGCAGGCAGACCAGAAGATCATTGCTGAGGTTTAGATCCTTGAAGATCTCATCTGGAGTCCTGGTGAGGGGGAGCAGGGCAGGAAATGGCAGAGTGTAACAGGTCAAGGTAAGGTTGGATGCACCAATCAGGCTCCTTGGGGAAGGGAGAATGGAGTTTCTTAGTTATTCTAAGTCTAGGACCACAGTCCTACAAATGCTCCTCAGGGTCTTCCAGCTGATCCAAGATGGTTTGTCCTGAAGAGCTGCTTGTTTTAAGTGCTATCAAGCCAGATTTTATGCCAGAGCATCTCGCCACTTGCATTTTCAGTCTTCATGCATCTCTAGGCTGCTCAGTTGTGAGTCTTTAGAGAAGTCTTCAGAGTGAATTTGAGACAGATCTGGGAAAAAAAACCAAACCCAAACACACAAAACAAACGAAACAGGTTATATGCAGCAGTTCAGAGAAGTCACAAATAATTCCTAAGAAACTCCAGGCCACCAAGAACAGGTTTAGAGAGTACTTTTTGATAGTTTCTTCTGTCAAAGCAGCATTTTGCTCAGTAGCTACTCAGTGAGAACCTGGAGAAGGCATCATGCACACCAGCAGCCTGCAAACAGAAATCCCAGGTCTCAGCCTGCTTGGGTCTTCAGGGTGGACAGATGTCTGCAGACTCAGTCTCCAGGGAGAACTAGAACTTTCCAGGGACTTGGCAGAGCTGAGCAGCAAAAGAATTTTGTTATCTTTAGGAGGAAGCTCAGATCTCTGCTCCTCCACCTCCTGCCAAAGCCCTACTCCACGAGTAAAGCAGGAAACAGTTGTGTTTTATGGGGGTTCACAGAGCAGTGTATCCAAACAACCTTTTATTGGACCTGCAGGACCATTTACCTGATCTTGCAAGCCCAGCAGGAAGTTTTTTTGGCCCAGGGTTTTTCATTCACAGCTCCCTTGCTACTGGATTGAACCCAGCGTGCTGGTTTCTGCCAAAGCTGGAACAGTCCCAGAGCTCAGGCTCAGAAACTGGAGCTGCCACCCAAGAAGGTCACACAAAGCACAACTTCCACCTTGGCTTTGCTAGCCCTGACAAGCATTTTGTCTCTGGATTAAAAGCCACAAAGCTCTAGGTTTACAAACTGACATTTAAGAGAGGCCAAAAGGTTGGGCTTCTTCGGAAGGAGGGGATGGTTTAGTCAGCTGAGCAAAGCTTCATTCAAACATCACCAGGGGCAGTCTGAAGCAATCAGAAACTCTCATTACTGGAAGTCAGGCTCCAAGGACTGATCTGAAGTGGTTGGGAAGTTCCCCAGATGGTTAAAGAGGGCAACGTGCTGAGTCTGGACACTCTTAGACCAGAAGAGAGGAGCAGAACTGGAGATGAAGAGGGAGGAGTCAGCCCTGGGACACCCTTGGCAAGTCCTCAGCTGCAGTAACTGAGCTCAGACTTGAATCAAGAGGTTTCTTGGCAGCTCCAGACCTTTTCCCAGGCTGAAAGGATCTTTGAGGACAATCCCAGGACTCCCAGCTCCCCCTTGTTTTACAGGGTACTTAACAGATGCCTCCAACTACCTCTCCACTAGTGCACAGATTTTGGGTGTTGGTAGCACCTCATTTTTAGCAAATACCCTGATGGCAAGCAAATGGGGTCTTTAGGCTCAGGGATTGTGTTACACCAGTTTGGTGCTAAGTGTGTCAAGCTACAGGGTGACAAACAGATCAGAAGTGAGGATAATATCACCTGGTTAGTGAGAGTTAAGGCACACATGAACATTAAGTCTAGTGGCTGGAGATCTTAGGCTAGAATTTAGCCATTTTTTAAAAAAAAAAAGTTAAAGTAATTCCAGGAGTCTAAATAAAAAAAAATAAAACTGGCTCCACAACCCCAGGAATAAGACAGCTGATTTCCCCTTACCTTTTATGCCAATCCTCTGTGCACTTGACAAACCAGAGCTCTTTACCAGGAGCTATACTGGTGAGCTGGAGATCCTCCACACAGAAAGCAAACCTAGGAAAAGGAATCAGAAGTCAAGAGAAGGCATTTTTTGTCTCCAGGAGCAATAAATAGCGTGGCATACGGACTGAAATCAAGTTGGTGGGCTTAAGTCCTTCCTGTGGAGCACATTAGGCTGTTCAACAGCTGGTTTATCTCCTACTTTAATGTTTTTTGGGTGGGATCTTTGCTTCTCCTACCCCTACATTTCACAGGATGCAGAAATTAGGATGCCAAAACCTGGCAGATGGTAAGAGAAGCTTATTTAGGGCTCTGAGAAAGGTGGGAAGTTATCAGCATCTACCCCTGTGCTCCAACAGATCTGAGTTACCTTCAGAAAAACATGAACAAAAAAGATTTGGGACCCTGGGGCTCCACACTTGGCACTTTTCCAGCTCCTTGGTTGCTCAGGCAGCTTTCTTATCACCAGGACCTCAGAAGGAGTAATCTAGTGTTTAAGGAGTTGGTGTCACCGTGTCACCAGTTGTGGTTTGAGGTCGAGCTGGTTGTGCCAGATCACATAACAGCCATGCCCACTGATGTGTCATGTCACTCTTTTGGGCTCTGTCACTGCTTTAACCCTTCAGGTACCATCCAAACCATCTTGAAGTCAGCTCATTTAGCTCCCAGGGGCAGGCAGGGAAGGGCCAGAGGAGCTAAATAAAGCAAAATACTGTCCCCCCAGATGTTGTGACTGGCTTTGCTTCAAGCCCAGTAGCCCACCCCCCAAACACCACAAGGAAGCACTGAAAATGAAAAGGCAGTTCAGGCTCCTAACTAACTTCAAACCCCTCATTTTTCTGAGCATTTCTGCTTTGGGTTCAGGTCCCAAGCAGCCCAACCCAATTCCTACCTCTGCTGTGTTTCCCCAGATTTCACCCGGATGCGCCTGATGTGCAGTTCCTGGGGAGACTTCACAGGCCTGTACCAGTAGCTCTTCAACTCCTTCCATAATTCATACCATGACTGAGAGGTTCCCTCCCAGGTGAGTTTGATTTTTAAAAGTTCACCCATGTCCTCTTCTGTGTAAACCAGGAAGGTGTTAGTTGCATTTAGGCCAATTTGATCGAGCCTGAAAGACCAAAGGAGGGAGAATCAACATTTCTGCCTCGTGGAACCAGGCCAGGTGCTCCTTCATTCCATGCAAGGAGATAAACAGAACCCTTTGGAGCTTATCAAGTGCTCCGTGGTCAACTGCCACCTCTTAATTACTGATTACACTCAAGAAAGTCAGTTTGGATAGCTGGGGCCATACAGTGCATCCTGTAGCTGGCTCAGCCAGCCTTCCATAGCTCCAAGGTGAAGTTCATGCTCTGTGTTCCCTCTGGGAAGAGGGGAAAGGAGGTCAGCAATGCCTCCAGAGATAGGGGTGCTTCTAGATTTTAGCCAAATGATAGAGGGGAAAAGTAAAAATACTTCAGCAATGAGCTCTGAAGGTTAATATGGAGAGGACTGGGGACACCAAATTGTTCTCTCAGCAATAAATCATAATGAAGTTATTCAAAGGGCTGTTTTGAATGGTGATGAAGGGAGGCTGCTGAGCTCAAGTAGTGTTAGCAGAGGAAAAAAAAAAAGAGTGGTGCCACCTTGTCTGGTCCCTTAGGTGAGGTGAACACAGCACCACAACTTACATTTCTAGAGCAAGAGGTTCAGAGTCTCCATTGGTGCCATGAAGGGTGACAGAGAAAGTGGGGTCAGCCTCTCCCAAGGTCTTGTAGCTGAAGACATGCATTTTCATCTGATAATGGTAGACTGGAAAGAAGGAGAGCACAGGTGGAATCAGCTTTGCCAAGAGACAATAAAAGCTTGATCCTCAGGTACTGAGATGTCAGGGCTCCCATTTCCTGCCCTTAATTAATCAGGGAGGTGACAATTGGACAACAGCAGGGCCACACTGGGGAAGGCTCCCACACCTTACACTGCTCTAAGGTTGGGGAGGTTTGCAAGTAGGACATGTAAAAACCATACTTCCATTCAAAAGGCAGTATCCTTAGGGCCAAAATCACAGAATTCCAGACTTAAGTGACCTTAAAGCTCCTCCATTCCCACCCCCTTTCCATGGGCAGGGACACCTCCCACCAGCCCAGGTTGCTCCAAGCCCCATCCAACCTGACCTGAGACACTGCCAGGGATGGGGCAGCCACAGCTTCTCTGGGAAACCTGGCACAGGGGCTCAGCACCCTCAAATTCAAGGATTTCTTCTTAAGATCCAATACAAATCTCCCCTCTTCCAGTTTGAAACCATTCCCCCTTGTCTTCTCACTCCCTGCCCTTGTCTCAAGTCCCTCCCCAGCTTTCCTGGAGCCCCTTCAGGCACTGGAAGGTGCTCTAAGGTCTCCCTGCAGCCTTCTCTCCTCCAGGCTGAACACCCCCAACTCACCACCCACCCAGCAAAGCCTTCATTCCTAAGATCTCATCTCCATCACCTCTCTTCCATCTCCAAGCCATCCCACTGATTTTTCAGGGAGCAAGGAGCCACGGGAACCCCCAAGGACAACCCCACAGCCAGCTCCGGGCGACACACCACTGCAAGGAGGTGACACCACCTCTCCACCTTCCCCAAAAGTGAGTTGGGGAGCCTACTTTTAGAGCTCCAGCAGAGAGGGCAGAGCTTACCTTTGAAGGGCATGTCAGCTCTGGTTTTTAGGTACATTTTGCTGTTCCTTCTGCTCCGGGTCTTGCGGGCGTTGTAGCCGATGCCATTGCAGCGGTTCTTGCGGCAGCTCAGACAGATCCCCTTCTTGAAGCGACTGGAATCAGTGCACTGGAAGGCAAAGCTCTGCTTGTCCTGGTTCACCAAGGAGTCCACAAAAAGGTGCACGGATCTCTCGTGTTCACATTTCACAACTTCCCCAATGGCTAAAGAAGCAGAGGTGGAAAGGGGAGAGGGGTTTTTTAGCACGCCGGCAGCTGGGAGCGAACCGCAGGTTTTTAGAGCCCCAAGTGATCTGAGGGTGGCCCAGCTGGAATGGTTTTCAGACAGCAGCAATGCAAGAAGATGCTTCAAGACTTCTCATTTGCCCTGATGAGACCCCACCTGCAGTACTGGGTCCAGCTCTGGAGCCCCCAACTCAAAAAGGACAATGCTGCTCTTGGAACATGTCCAGAAGAGGCCAGAAAAATGCTGAGAGCTGCAGCACCTCTCAAGTCTTAAAGGTGAGATTATTTCTTATATTTGTGCTGTGTAATTGGAGACTTTGGGCTGTGAAATGAATACTATAGTGAGATGCTCAGTCGTTGCCATCAAATTTCAAGGTGATTGCAAAATTTCACTTTAACAGGATAAGGGAGTTGGGGTTGTTCAGCCTGGAGAGGCAAAGGCTGCAGTGAGACCTTAGAGCACCTTCCAGTGCCTGAAGGGGCTCCAGGAAAGCTGGGGAGGGACTTGGGACAAGGGCAGGGAGGGATGGGATGAGGGGGGAGGGTTTTAAACTGGAAGAGGGGAGACTGAGGTTGGAGATGAGGAGGAAATTGTTGAATGTGAGGGTGCTGAGCCCCTGTGCCAGGTTTCCCAGAGAAGCTGTGGCTGCCCCATCCCTGGCAGTGTCTCAGGTCAGGTTGGATGGGGCTTGGAGCAACCTGGGCTGGTGGGAGGTGTCCCTGCCCATGGAAAGGGGGTGGGAATGGATGATCTTGAAGCTCCCTTCCAACCCAAACCAGTCTGGGATTCTGTGATCTGTAGAGCACTCAAGCTCTAGACCCAACCTTTCCAGCACAGTCACTCTGGGGTGTGTTCAGGCAACATTTTTTCAGATGCTGAGGGAACACAGTGGGTTTGGAAAGTGGATGAGCTTTAAGGTCCCTTCCAACCCAAACCTTTCTATGACTCTATGATTCATTTAGTGTCTACTACAAAAAAAAATAAAAGATGTAAAGAGGATTCTAGAGCCAGCAGAATAATGACCACTGTTTACAATCAGTTGTTAAGGAGCAAGAACATTCTACTTCAGGTCTAGTTTCTAGCAACCAACAGTTGCAGTTTCAAGGAAAGGCAGTTTCAAAGGAAAAAAAAAATAGTTTCTTCTGCTCTTGTAAATCAGACCAACACCCAGCTTTAGCCCAAGTCTCTGTGTGGGGTCTGCCCTGAGCAGAGGCAAGGCAAGGGGTGAGAACTTACTCCCATAAGCAATTGCTCCCAGGACATCACTTAATCCACAGCCAGGCTGGAAGTCTCCCCCGTTGGGGTAGATGTCAATGTGTCCCACAGGCATCTGGATCCCAATGCTAACACCCAGTGTTTCCCTGGTGTAGGTGTGCAGGACATCCACAAAGTTGGCATCATCAGGGGACAGGCGCCTGCTGGGCTCCACTCCTTCAAACATGGGGCCAGCTGGATCCAAGCCTGGTGGTAGAGACAGATTCCAGGTAAGAAACTGGATTATTCCATGCAGAACATAGCCAAGAACTGCCAGCCCTCCCAACCCAGCCAGTCCCTGCTTCATTGCAGATGCTGTCCTCTAAGATGTATCCCACTGAGAGACCAAAAAAAGATGTCCCACACCCCTTTTGGTGCAAAACAACCCAGTGGGAACACCAGTTTGCTCCACAGGGATGGTCTCAGCTTGCCTGTTGGAAGCAGTGGGTCTGTGCAGATGTTCTAAGACCAGCAGAGGTCAAGCATCCCTCAGAGACTGTCAGAAATGCTGTCCTGGCAACATTTCTCCTATTTTCAGGCTGGACATATGGAGGGATTAATCCAAGTTGAAGCAGCAGCCAGGTCATCCCTGCATCTGAGATCCCATGGTGGGTTTGGGATGTTCTGTTCAACCTCTGAACCTCCTCCCCAAGCTGAAGCTCTGCTCCTGAGGCATCCCCAATTTGCTTTTTTTCCTTGCTTCACCAAATACAAACTTTAACTACTAAAATTCTGAGGAATTCTCCCCGCCAGTGTCATCTGAACACTTAATGCAACCCCTTGTACCATGCCCTAAGTTCTCATGTGTTGAATCCAGCTTTCCTCTGGAGTCAGAGCTTTCTTTTCAAGATGTTTTCAGGATGAGGGGGGTGTGGAATTGTTGGCCTTCTGTTGACCAAGCATCCCCCATAGGACAGACTGCACCCAAGAGCTCTCACTTCCATTAATTTATGAGCTCTAATGACCAAACCAGTATCACTCAGAGTGATTTGCCTAGGAAGGGCTTGACCTGGACATTATTTTAAATTAAATCTGGGTTCAAAACTACTCCAGGACAGGTTCTCCTCTTAAAGGTTTTTCACTGAATCCCCTGCAAAATTTGAGCTTCAAAATTAAAATACTTTCTCATTTGAAGAGACCCACGTTTCCCACAGGTAGGAAACATCATTTCTGACTGAGAAAACCCAAACCAGCACCAGAGGAAGTGGAGCCTCTTTGGGGAAACTCTCTGCTGCCAAGGAAAGGTAAGAGAGATGGCTTCAAAAGCCACTTGCCTGTAATTCTGCCAATTGTCCCATGGACATGGTTACCAGCAAAGCCAGCAACGTGGGCACCCAGGCTGTACCCAATCAGGTGGACATTCTCCAGCTGGAAGTGTGGGTTCTCCTGCAAGGAGGAAAAAAAAATAATATAGGATTATCTCCCTCCTGTCTTTGAGGGCATTTGCTTTTATCCAGGACTGTAAGGTATCCAATTCTAAGAAGAGATTTGAGGGAGGGGGGCAGGCAGGCAAGTTTTGTTCTTTATCCCATCCAGAAAAGTCCAAATTAAATGGTTTGGATGGCACTTGTGGCTTTTCCCCAGCCACACTACTCAGCTCCCAAGCTCAATTACAATATTCTTTATTTAAACACCATCTGGAGCAGCCTTTCCCCAGGGAGCTGCCAACAGAGCTCTGCCTGTGGCCTCAAGTGCCAAGTGGAGCACCATGGGCTTTTCTTTTCCCTTCTCTTGCCAAACTTGCTATGAATGCCCAAGTTGTGAGTTCAGGCTGCTCAGACAGGGGGAAGGGCTCCAAATTTGAAAGTCCACTTCAACATCACACTGAGGAGACACATCTCCAGGGAAAACTTGGATTGTATATCAAGAAAAATTTCTTTACTGAAAGAGTGGGGAAGCACTGACCCAGGCTGCCCAGGGCAGGGCTGGAGTCCCCATCATTCCTGGAGGGATTTCCAAGGCCTGGAGATGTGGTGCTGAGGGCGATGGGGCAGTGGTGGCCTTGGCAGTGCTGGGTTAAGGGTTGGAGTTGATGCTCTCCAAGGTTTTTTTCCAAGCCCAAGGATTGTGTGACTCTCTGCAGAGCCTGATGAGATCCCTCCAAGTGGAACTGTGCTCAGAGCCACTCCAGAGCCAAGTGCAGAGGCTGCAGAGCTCAGGGTGGCCCAGCAAGCTCAGGACCCCCATGGGGACAGGTGGCATCTCCTAACCCTCCACTGAGCCTTTAGGGGAGGTTTAGGTTGGAGCTGGGGAACAATTTCTCCCTGGCAAGGGTTGGCAGGGCCTGGAGTCCCCATCATTCCTGGAGGGGACACAAATCCATGGAAAGCCCCATGTGCTGAGGGACATGGGGCAGTGCTGGGTTAGAGGTGGATTTGATGACCTTCAAAGACTTCTCCAACCAAAAATAAAATTAAAATCTTTAAATGGGCCACATAGCACCTGCTCATGCTGGGTTTGAGTTCCCACCATGGTTTAGTTGACACGGTGCTGTTGGGTTGATGATCTTGGAGATGTTAATGATTCCTGATTCTATGAAAGAGCCTCAGCACCTGCTCATGCTGGGTTTGTGTTCCCACCTTGGTGGTGTTGGGTTGATCTTGGAGATGTTAATCATTTTTTATTCTATGAAAGAGCCTCAGCACTTGCTCAGTGGAGGCCCAAGAGCTCCACCTTCCCCAGCAAGCCTGGGGGGTTGGATTACAGCAGGGCTTCAGTGCTGGCGTGGCCTCCCTCCCCTTGTGCAACAACCCCTGGTGGAGAATGACATCCACCTGGAAGCCAGGTTACCTGCAACCAGTCCAGCAGCCTGGCAATGCTCCTTCCCACCACCCGGGTGTTGTTGACAGCATCAGTGTAGAGCTGGTGGGCAAGAGGCAGCCAGTCCACCACCACCACATTGGCATCCTTCTCCCTCTCCTGAAGAGCAGACACCAAGCTGCCCAGCCAGGTTTCAAACATGCCACTCATCTAAAAAAGAGGTTCAGGTGTTGAGTTCCCAAATCACACATTCCCCCCCCCTTCCCACCTCACCCCATTTCAGCTATTTGCATCCCATTTACATATTCTGCCCCAGCTGGATGCTGCTCCTCTGAGAGCCCCACTTAATTCTCAGCCCTGCTCTGCTGGAGTAAGAAAAACAGGTTTGGGGGTGTTCTGGGTGTCATTAACTGCTTCACCTTTCAAAGCAGGAGGGAGAGGCATTTATCCCCTGCCACCTTATCCCTCTCTTTCTTCAGGGGTTCAGGAATTCTGATGGATTGCAGAATTATTTCCCTGGGCCTGGCACTGCCCTTTACATTAGCCCTGGGAGGGTTGATAAATCCCCTCCTGTGCCACTCTGTCAGCCCTCATCACATGCAGAAGAAGAAAAGTTTGATAAAAGTCTCTCTCTGCCCTCAGTTTCTTTATCAAGGAGAGCAAGCAGCAGGAAAAAGGCTGTGGGCACCCACCTAAAGTGACAAACTCTGCGTGGGTGTCTCAGACCCAGTGCCACCTGCAGTTAGAGGATCATGGAATAGGTTGGAAGACACCTTCAAGATCATCCATTGGGATCTTAAAGGTCATTTTGTTCCAACCCCTTTCCATGGGCAGGGACATCTCCCACCAGCCCAGGGTGCTCCAAGCCCACATCCCAAGTGCCCTTCTTCAGGGTCCTGTGTGACAGCTCTGAAGTGACCTTGAGCAGTTGGGAAGGAGCTGGGAGATTTCACCAAGTCCTTTAAGTAGGACCTTCTCTGCCCCTGGGACACCAGGAAACCCCCCCTAAAAAGCCACAGTGCTCCAAATATGTCCCCATTCCCACATATTCCATGTGGGATGCTGGGAGGGCTGGAGCAGCTCTGGAGCCAGGCTGAGAGCCAGGGGTTGTTGAGGCTGGAGAAGAGAAGGCTGCAGGGAGAGCTTAGAGCACCTTCCAGTGCCTGAAGGGGCTCCAGGAAAGCTGGGGAGGGACTTGGGACAAGGGCAGGGAGGGATGGGATGGGGGGGAATGGCTTTAAATTTAAAAGAGGGGGGATTGAGGTGAGATATTAGGAGGAAATTCTTTGGTGTGAGGCTCAAAAGGATTCATAAATCCACCTTTACCCAAGGGTTCAAATCAAGCTCATATCCCAGCCTGGAGAAGAGGAGGCTCCCAGGGGAGCTCAGAGCAGCCTTCCAATATCTGAAGGGGCTCCAAGAAAGCTGGAGGAGGGCTTTGGACACGGGGGGGTAGGGAGAGGAGAAGGGAAATGGGTTAAAACTTGGAGAGAAAGGGGAGATTGAGGTTGGAGATGGGGAAGAAATTGTTGAATGTGAGGGTGCTGAGCCCCTGTGCCAGGTTTCCCAGAGAAGCTGTGGCTGCCCCATCCCTGGCAGTGTCTCAGGTCAGGTTGGATGGGGCTTGGGGCAACCTGGGCTGGAGGGAGGTGTCCCTGCCAATGGAAAGGGGGTGGGAATGGATGAGTTTAGGGTCCCTTTTAGGACAGTTCGCTCTCTCCAAGCATCCCCTGGATTTTCCAAGCATCCCCTGGATCCTCTCCTGACTTCCCCGTACTCACAGTCCAGCCGTGGATGATGAAGAAGGTCTTGGCAGTCAGGTTGAACTTGCAATCCTCCAGCCCTTCCCGGTGCCCGATGGTGAGCGGACACCCATCCTCCTCGGCGTGCGGCGAGGAGCGGAGGCTGAACCTCACCTGGGGTTTGGGTGCCGGCGGCACAGGCTCCTCCCGCCCCTCCGCCACGGGAGGGGTAGGGGCGGCATCTGCAAAACCCAAGGGAGGAGAAGAAGGAAGGGTGAGCTGAGCCTGGGGAGAACCTCCTGGACCAACCACCGGCACCGGTACCGGCACCGGCACCACCCTTCCCCTCAGCCCATGCCCACCTCCTGCCGGCAACGCGGCCACCACCGCCGCCAGGCAGCAGCAGCTCACACCGGTGTAGAGCAGGAGGATGAACCTCCTCATGGCGCGGAGGGACAGGAGCGGGGACAGGACTGGGGACAGCGGGACAGGAGCAGGGACAGGAGCGCTCAGGGACAGCGGGACGGGGACCGCTCAGCGCGGCGGGGAGGGCGCGGGGCCCCTTTAAGGAGCGGCGAGGGGGCGTGGCCAGTGGCCCGATGGGGCGTGGTCTGGCGGGAGCGCGGCCGCCATTGGTCACACCCTCCGCTGACGTCACGGGAGAGCTTTGAATGGAAGGGAGGGCGGGAGGGCGGGGCGGGGCGCGCGTGGTCACGCGGGGGGGCGGGGGCGCCGCGCGAGAGACCCCGCAGGGGAGGGGGGGAGGAAGGGGGGGGGCAGCCGGGGGGGTCCCCATGGATCTGTCACACTGGGGGGGACACACACAGGGGGGGCTGAGCCTTGGGGGCTCCCTAGGGATGGGGGGGAACACGTGGAGGGGGAGGGAGTTTAGGGGGTCCCCAGATCTGTCACCTTGGGGGGACATAGAGGGTTTTGAGCCCCGGGAGGGGAGGGATAAGTTGGGAGAGGGGGGGTTGAGTTTAGGGGGTCCCCAGATCTGTCACCTGGGGGGACATGGGGGAGGCTAAGTCCTGGGGTGGGGGAGAGATATGTGGGGGGTCTGAGCCTTGGGGGGTCCCTGGGGATGGGGGGGAACACGTGGAGGGGGAGGGAGTTTAGGGGGTCCCCAGATTTGTCACCTGGGGGGACAATAAGGGGGGTGGGGTCTGAGCCCCGAAAGGGGAGGGATAAATCGGGAGGGGGGGGTTTAGTTTAGGGGGTCCCCAGATCTGTTACCCTAGGGGGACATGAGGGGGGGGGTGTCTGAGCCCCGGGAGGGGAGAGATAAATCGGGAGGGGGGGGTTTAGTTTAGGGGGTCCCCATACTTGTCACTAAGGGGGGTTCAGTTTACGGGGTCCCCAGATCTGTCACCCTGGGGGGACGTAGGGGGTTCTGAGCGCCGGGGGGAGAGGGATAAATTGGGAGGGGGGGGTGAGTTTAGGGGGTCCCCAGATCTGTCACCTGGGGGGACATGGGGGAGGCTAAGTCCATGGGGGGGAGAGATATGTGGGGGGTCTGAGCCTTGGGGGGTCCCTGGGGATGGGAGGGGACACGTGGAGAGGGAGGGAGTTTAGGGGGTCCCCAGATCTGTCACCCTAGAGGGACATGGGGGGGTGTGTGTCTGAGCCCCGAGAGGGGAGGGATAAATTGGGAGGGGGGGGTTGAGTTTAGGGGGTCCCCAGATCTGTCACCTGGGGGGACATGGGGGTGTCTGAGCCCTAGGGGGGGATTATGGGGGGAGTGTCTGAGCCTTGAGGGTCCCTATGGCTTGGGGGGACACGTGGAGGAGGAGGGAGTTTAGGGGGTCCCCAGATCTGTACCTGGGGGATATAGGGGGGGTCTGAGCCCCGGGGGTCCCCAGGGTGACAGCCCTTGGGGTGGGGAGGGAGAAGATGGAACGGGGGAGTTGAGTTTAGGGGATGCCCAGATCTGTCACTCTGAGGGGGGACCAAGGAGGGGTCTGAGCCCTCGGGGTCCCTAGGGCTGGGGGGGGGGACACATGGAGAAGGAGTGAGCTTAGGGGGTCCCCAGATCTGTCACCTGGGGGGACGTGGGGGGCGCTGAGCCTTGGGAGGTCCCCAGGGCTGGGGGGGGACAAGTGGAGGGGGAGAGAGTATAGGGGGGTCCCAGATCTGTCACCTGGGGGAGCATGGGGGGGATGTCTGAGCCCCGGGGGGTCCCCAGGGTGACAGCCCCTGGGGTGGGGAGGAAGTGAATTTAGGGGGTCCCCAGATCTGTCACCCTGGGGGGCTCCCAGTGCTGTCACCCCAGGGGTGACACGGAGGGGGGAGGGCAGCTTAAGGGGTCCTCAAACCTGTCACCCCTGGGGGGGCATGGGGAGATCTGAGCTCCGGGGCAGTCCCAGGGCTGTCACCCCTGGGGGGAGGGATAAACTGGGAAGGGGGTTGGGTTCAGGGGGTCCCCAGCCTTGTGACTAAAGGGAGTGAGTTTTGGGGGGTCTCTAGATCTGTCACCCTCAGGGGACATGGGGGGGGGAGTTCTGAGGCCCGGGGGTCCTCAGCATTGTCACCCTTTGGGGGGGGATAAATTGTGAGGGGGGGTTGAGTTCAGGGGGTCCCCAGCCTTGTCACTAAGGGGGGGGTGAGTTTAGGGGGTCCTCAGCACTGTCACCCCAAGGGCAGGGGGGGGATTGAGGGGGGTGGATGAGCCCTGAGGGTCCCCAGTGCTTTCACCCTGGAGGTTGTGGGGGGGTGAACCCCAGGGGTCCCCAATGATGTGACCCTGGGGGGGCCACTGGAGGGTGGGTGAGCCCCAGGCTGCCACCCCAAGGAGTCAGGGTGGGGTGGGTGAGCCCCAGGGGTCCCCAGTGGTGTTACCATGGGAGGAGACATTGGGGAGGGGGGGGTCCCCAGTGCTGTCCCCAAAATTCCCATGCCCACCAGGCTGGGGGGGAGGCTGTTGGTCCCACTGCCCCCCTGGGGACCCTCGTTCTGTGCTGGTTGGGGTGCTCCTGGTCCATTGGTGCCTCCTGAAGCTTTGCAAAGAGTTTTGAACCCCCTGATGTAAAATACTGACCTTTTATTCCTCTTTTTTTTCTTGCTTGTGGTTTTATCACTTGCTGATTGCTAAGAACATGTTTTATTTTGTTGCTGTCACCTCAAACAGTTTGGGTGGGAAGGGACCTTTCAAGGCCATCCAGACCAACCCCAGCGACATCTCCAACTGGATCAGGTTGCTCAGAGTCCTGGAATGACCTGGAATGGTTCCAGGGATGGGGCACGTGGTGTAAGGAGAAGAGGTGATGCTTCAGGATGTGGGGCTTTCCTGATCTCTTTTTTTTTCCTTGTTTATTCTTGCAGAATCAAAAAAGGTGGAGGTAGATGATGGGCAGAGCTGAGGAGAAGAGCAAAGCCCCAAACCAGTCAGCAGCAAGGAGAATGATGGGAGGATGAATCTGACTTCCCAGCAGCACCTTCCCAGAACTCTGAGGTGGTTCCCTATGAGCCTTGATCAACCCCACTGCCTCCTGACTCCACGTGGGTTGGGGTTGGATGAGAGCCTTGGCTGGGAGCTGGGTGCTGCCTTCCAGTGCCTGAAGGGGCTCCAGGAAAGCTGGGGAGGGACTTGGGACAAGGGCAGGGAGGGATGGGATGAGGGGGAATGGCTTTAAAATGAAAGAAGAGAGATTGAGGTGAGATGTTGGGAAGAAATTCTTTAATTTGAGGGTGGTGAGCTCCTGGTCCAGGAGCCAGGGAGGGGATTGTCCCCCACTGCTCCACTCTGGGGAGACCCCCCTGGGGTGCTGGGTCCACTTCTGGGGTCCCCAAGCCCAGAAGGAGATGGAGCTGTTGGAGTGAGTCCAGAGGAGGCCCTGGAGATGCTGGGAGGGCTGGAGCAGCTCTGGAGCCAGGCTGAGAGAGTTGGGGTTGTTGAGGCTGGAGAAGAGAAGGCTGCAGGGAGACCTTAGAGCACCTTCCAGTGCCTGAAGGGGCTCCAGGAAAGCTGGGGAGGGACTTGGGACAAGGGCAGGGAGGGATGGGATGAGGGGAAAAGGTTGCAAGAGGAAGGATTGAGATGAGATTTTAGGAAGAAATTGTTGAATGTGAGGGTGCTGAGCCCCTGTGCCAGGTTTCCCAGAGAAGCTGTGGCTGCCCCATCCCTGGCAGTGTCTCAGGTCAGGTTGGATGGGGCTTGGAGCAACCTGGGCTGCTGGGAGGTGTCCCTGCCCATGGAAAGGGGATGGGAATGGAGGAGCTTTGAGGTCCCTTCCAACCCAAACTAGTCTGGGATTCTAGTATTCAATGCCACCTCTGCTCCTGCAGCATCCCAACAGCAATGACCTAAAAAAAAAAAAAAAAAAAAAAAGTAAAAAAAAAAAAAAGATAAGGTTGGAGGTTTCTCACCAGGAGCAGTGGGAAGAGCTTAGCAACAGCCATGGTGAAGTTCATCCAAATAATTCCAGGCTGCTTTGGCCAAAAAGGTGATGATCATCCAGGGAGATGCTCAGGAGCTGTTGAGATGGGCATTGTGTCAAGGCAAGGGGAGCAGCTCTGCACTGACCTCTCTGTAACCTGGTGGAAAAGAAGATTCCCACCCAGAGCTGCTTGGAAAATCACACTTCATTAAGCCTGATCTTTTGAAGGAGAAATTCCTGAGTTTTGCTTAGGTTTTTTTGGTTTTTTGGTTTTTTTTTTTTCCCTGGGGAAGATTTCGTGGCTCCCTGATGGCATTTCTGGATATTGTAATAAGTAATAAATAATCAAGCAGGGTAAAAGGGATGATATTGGAACACAGTGATATTTGAACATAAAATAGATGATTTTTTGCTATTTACAGCACATGGAGGGATGGATGCTGGGGAGGCTTCATCCCAGCTGCTGGTGTGATCAGGACAGTGCCCAGGGAGACAGGAGCTGTTCTTGGACACCTCTTTCTGGCTCTCTCCTTCTCTCCAGCCCCACTGTGATGTCCAGAAGAACTCAGGTCAGCCCCAAAGCAGAAGAGGAATGTTTCTGAAATTGTATTTTCATAGGAAACAGAAAATCCTGGGATCAGATGTCCCCCTCAGCTGCAGTCCCAAGCTCTTTGCAGCTGGGTGGCTTAGGCCAAGGCTGTGTCCAAACCTGGGGAGTCAGAGCAGAGCTGGGGAGGCAGAAAGGATGTGGAAGGAGCTCAGCTTTTTTCTCAGTAGCCAAAAAGAGAAGTCAGGATGATGTGTAAATGTATACACCAGAAATATTTCAAGGTCTGGAATTCTGCTGGCCATCCTGGGAAGGATTAACCAGGTTTTGCAGGAGGTTTCCATGTCCCTGCATCCAGCAGCAAGGCTTTGAGTGCCTTTCCCAACATCTCAGACCTGGGTTATGGGCAGGGTCTTCTTCTGCAGGAGCTCAGCAGCTCTGACACCAGGAGCCTTCTGTAAAACTTTTCATGCTTCTATTTCCCTGCCTTGAAAATGAGCATCCTGACACCTCCTCTCCTTGCAGAAAAGGAGGAGTGTCCCAGCCCACTGAAGAGCTGAGCATCAAGGCAAAACCCTTTGGCAAAACCTCTTCCAAGACCTGCAGAGGTAGAATCATTCTTGTGGGAGCAGCTCTGGAGATCACCAGGAAAAGAAAAACCCAACCCCACACTGCTTTGGGGTTTGTGGGATCCTTGTTAAGCAAGGGCACAAGAAGGGGCCAAGGATGCTCCCTTGCAGGAGCCACAGGTGGATTTCATTGCTTTGGGTCAGGTGTTTGGTGCCAGGGAGCTTTTATCACTCCTCTGCAAATTTTAAATCCCACGTTTAGAAGCCTGAGAGTGTTTTACACAGCCTCTGTTCTTCCTGCCTGGTTTTTCTCTTATTTCCATTCTTACGAAAGAAGGAAGAGGATTTGCAGGATAGGAGGAGGAGTGGAGAGAGAGGAAATGTTCTGGGGGTTTGTTGGCTTTTTTTTTTTTTTAAGTTATAAAACAGTTTTTCTTTTCAATTATAAAACACAGCCCAGGCTGTAGAATTTAATGGGATTTGTCTTCATTTCCCTCTTGGCTCCTTCTGCCTAATTTGCTTCTGAGATGATGGGGGAGCAGGAATAGAGAACAAACCAGGAGAGGGAAGGGCTGCTTGGACATCAGCACCCTTGGGGTGCACCCAGCTGGAACAAAAGCTCTGGGAGAACCCCCCAGCATGGGATGGGGGTATGGATGTCTGCATCCCAAGGCTCTGCTGTCCCGGAGAGGCAGGACATCCCTTTCCTTACATCACCCCATGCCTGCTAAGCCCAGGACCTCCTGGTTTGTCACAGGTCCCATCACACCAGTGATTATTTTATTACTTTCTGCTTGCCAAGCATCTCTGGATGGGTTTTGCTCTGTGAGAATCAAAATGAAAGGGGGAAAAAAAAGAAAGAAAAAACCCAAACCGTTTCTGTTTGCCAGCCACATGGAGTCTCTCCTCCCTTCCTCAGCTTTCCAAACCCAGCTTTTCAGGGCAGCCTCTCTACCAACAGGCTGCAGAGGACCAAAAGATGATTTGGTGAGGGTGAGGCTGCTCAGCACCAGGTTACAAAATCAGCTCCCATGCCTGGGTGGCACTACCCACTCCTGAGAGCCCCCTCCCCTTTGGTGGCTGTAACCCCCTCTCCTGCCTCTAAGCTGATTTCTTAGGCTGCCACGTTCAAGCCCCACATCCCCATGGGATTTAGATGTAGTAAAAATGATTCTGGGTGGGTGGGTGAGGTGGGGGGGGAAGAGAAATAAATGGCAGCCAGGGAGCCAACTAAACTGTCTGCCTATTAATGGTCCTGTTAGTTGCAAATTTACTTTACCACAAAGCCCCCAGCATGTAATCCTTCAATGAATGCCTTTGATTGTGAGAGAATATTTACAGCTGACCCTGCCAGCAGCCTGCAAACCTGCCCTGGGCCTCCTGTCCCACATTAAATCCCCTGGCATCTGTTCCCTGGGTTCTTATCAAGCACATGCTCTGCTCCGGGCAGTGTTTGGGCTGCAGCACCGGGGCCTTGAGGAATAAATCCTCACATTCCTGGGGAAATGTTAATTCTCCTGAATGCTGTCACCCAGGAAGGAACAGTTACACTTTGTACCTGCCTCTGGCATCACCATTCCCCCCCCTCCCAGGGAGCTTTCCAGAAGGCTTTGATCCCCTTTCCCCAGAGCAGCTCCCTGCACCAAACTCTTCCCCGGCCACACTTTCTTGTGCCATTTTCCCAAACCTGCCTGAGCATCACCAAATGATTTTTAGGATGCTTTGTATCTAATCCCCATCCTGTGCCTGCCCTTAGTTCCCTAGGTTGCTCCAGACTGAATAATTTTCCTTGCAGGGACCTTCAGGTGCTCTGCCCCCACCTCCAGCCCCCAGCAGAGCTGCACCCTCAGCGCGTCCCCACGCTGCTTCCCTGCCTCCCAGCAGCCAAGTGGAATTTCTTTGTCATTCCCAGCACGTCCCACGGGACGTGAGATGGATCCAGGCTGCTCAGCTGCTTTGTGTTGGACAGAAGACCCAGTGATGGGTGGTGGGCCTGCTCCATCCTCTCTGCAGACAAGGGTGGCTTTAGGTCTGTGCCGAGGGCTGACGCCTCTTTTCTCCCTTCTCAACGTTTTTACCCAAAAGTTCAGGCTTTGCCATCCAGGCTGTCTGAATTCTGGGCATGTTTGGGCTTGAACATGGATTTGGAGCCAAGCCCACTGGCACTGCAGAGGTGAGGTGGGTGGTCAGGGTTTTCTTTTGGGGGGGAATGTTTGCTTCTGCTGCTTCCTATGGTCCTGGTTTGGTGGGGGGATCAGGGAAGCATCTCTGAAGTTTGTGAGACACAAGTTTGTCACTTGACCTTTCAGATGGTGGAGGATGAGCCTCCAGCAGCTCTCCTGCAGCCAACAAAAGGAAAAGATTAAAAAAAAACCAACCATAAATTCCTCACACCCCTTCCCTGCCTCTTTTGGAAGCAGAGTCTGGAGCTGCTGGAGAGTCCAGAGAGGAGCTTGGGGGGGGGGGGGGGGTGGTGTCTGTGTGATTGTTTGATTTAGGGATTTCTTAAAGTGCTTATTCTTCACATGCCCTTTTTTCAGGTCTGCAGGAATGCTTGGGCCAGGTCTGGATGTGGTAGCACCACCAGTGAGATGTACTCAAGACCCCATGGGTTACAAGAGGAAACAGTAAGAACAGGCAGAGCAGGCAGCAGCTCTGTCTTTGGGCTCCTTCCCACTAATTAGCAGCTCAAAGATCTTGCAAGTTGGCATTTTGGTGGAATAATTAGTAAGCTGACATCTCTTCTTTCTCTGAAAGCTAAACCCCAACTAAACCCCAAGCCACCCACCTCCAGCTTGATTCTCAACACTCCTCAATCCACTTGAAATTTCATCTCAGTGGCATTCAGGTTTTTTCGCAAACCTGGAAATCTGGATGGATCCTGAAATGAGGAAACTCTGAGCACATCACTCAGCTCCCCAGGGATGACAGGAAAGAAATGGAGTTATTTTTAAAGACTGATTAATTAATTACTTAGGAATTATTGCTGCTTTGCACACAAGCTTTACAGCTCCAAATCCCAGATAATTCTTTCTTGCTGGGCAGTGTCAGGGCAGACAGCTCGTGCACATTCTTCCCCTTGTCACTGATGGATTTTTTAATTTATTTTTGGGTTTTTTTAATAGCTTTTTTGGCTTTTTTTTTTTTTTTTTTTTCATTTTACATTGTTTGATGTGGTGGGAGATCCTCTGGCAGTGTTTGACCAGGAGTCACATTAAAAGGGGAAATCCACCTTTCAAATTTCAACTACAAAACAGAGACTTGTGGGGGTTTGGTCAGGAAAAGTGGGACAAACAGTTTGGGGAAGGGAGATAAAAAGCAGGAGCTGGTGGTGGGTAACATCAGGGTTGGAATCATTGGTTCTCCCAGGGGGATCCCCCAGCTCTGCAAAGGCTGCAGTCTCAGCTCAATGGGGTGCTGAGATGTCTCATATTAAAGAAAAAATAATTAAAAGAGTTGGACCAGAGGACCATGAGGTCCCTTCCAACCTGACATGCTCTGATTCTGAGATTCTCTGATCCTCCTGCACCCTGCTTTTCATTCACCCTCTCCTTGCACCCTTCACTTTCTCAAATCTGAGCAGGGTGTAGCACTGAGATCTGCCTGAGACAAGGGGAAGCCTCAAACCATCCCTGGGGATCTCCACAGCCTCCTCAGGTGTTGCTTTTACCTCTAGTGGCAATATTGCTGATTTCCTTTGTCCCTAACTGAATCTGAGAAGCCACCAGTCCTCCCATTCCCTGAAACCACTCTCATTCCTTGATGTCTCAAAGGAAAGGGCATCTCTCCCATCCCTTTGCAGCATGTGCAGTGTGAAGATGGGAAGGATTGAGACCCCCCCTGAGGATGCTGGTCCCCCTCTGAGCTCTGCATCACCCTCTGGCCATTTATTCCTGAGTGCTAAAATTCTCTTTCTGGAGTATTTTGGATTTCCTTAGGAAGACTCAGCAGCTCTGTAATTCATGAAGAAAATCTCAGGGCATTTCTTGGTGCTTTGTGCTCGTGCTTTCCTGCCTGAGATGTGCAGACAGTGCTGATATTCATCTTGGGAACTCCCAGTGCAAGGACAGCCAGGCACACAGACTGAGGTCAGGGCAGAGGGAAAACAAGAGGGTTTTTCTGAGCAGGTTGTGCTTGGGATTTTTTAAGCAGGGTGTGAGGCATCCCCACATGCTGCAGGTCCAGGTCCTGACTGTGTGACAGGGTGGCTGATGGCCATGGGAGCTGGAGGTGTGAAATAAAGAGAGGGAAAGAGAGCTGGGGAAGGGTCTGGAGCAGAAGTCTGTCCAGGAGCAGCTGAGGGAGCTGGGGGTGATGATCCTGGAGCAAAGGAGGCTGAGGGGAGACCTCTGCAAGCCCCTGAGAGGAGGTTGGAGCCAGGGGGGATTTCCAAGGCCTGGAGATGTGGTGCTGAGGGCCATGGGGCAGTGGTGGCCTTGGCAGTGCTGGGTTAAGGGTTGGAGTTGATGATTTTCAAACCTTTCCACCCAAAATAATTCTATAAAATCACCTGGGGAGACAACTCAGCCTTTCTCCACACCATCACCCTCTCCATCTCTCACCTAATCGTGGTTCCACCCCAGCAGAAGCTGAGCTGGTGTTTGTTCATCTCCCCCTCCTCTTTGCATTTTCCTCCAGGCTTTTGGAGAACAAAATCTCATCTGAGGTTAAATAGGGAGATGTGGTGCTGAGGGCCATGGGGCAGTGCTGGGTTCAGGGTTGGATTTGATGATCTCCAAGGTCTTTTCCAAACAAAATGATTCTGGGATTCCCAGGCAGCAGCATTTGGACACAGGGTAGGTGAGCTCTAAGCCACTCTCCACAACCATGTCCTAAAATCTGCCAGCCCAGGCAGTGAATCCCAGAAACAAGATCTGTGTGCTTGGAAAAGGAGGGGAAAGATCTCCAGAACATGGATTGATCATTGCCACCATGAGATGACACTACAGGAGTTTTGCTTTGCATCAGTAATTCTGTCTTGGTCACTTTGAGTTGTCCTGGTTGGAAAAGTCCTTTAAGATCATTCCTGCAAGGACCATTCCCACCTTAGGTCCTTCTGTGTGGTGCCTGGCAGCAGGGAGGTGCAGAAGTTTCTGGAAGAGAAGAACAGGTTTGGTTTAGGGATTTTTTAAAGTGCTGATTCTGAGGAAATCTGAGGATATTCTGAGGAGAATCTGAGGCCAGATTCTGAGGAATCTGAGGAAAAATCTGAGAATCTGAGGAAAAAACAGGTTTGGTTGTGGCTTCTCAGCTCTTGAAGGAGACAGAAAGAGCAGTTAAGAACCAAGCAGAGGAAACCTCTTGGATCCATTTTGGGTCAGAGATGCAGTGCCACAAATGGATGGAATCTGAGGCTGGGTTTACAGCCCAGAGCACACTCAGTTTATGAAATGCTGACAAGATGCACAGCCCAAGAAAAGGGGAGGTTGGAAAAGGCTCATGGAGAGCAGCTTTAGCAACCCCTCTGCAGCTCAACCATCCTTACAGAAAAAAAAAACAAACCCCAACACCCAAACACCAAAGGTTTTATTTTCTGCTTCTACAGAACTGCCCAGATTTTCATCCATGTCTAAGCTGTGGGTGCAAATTATCCCTGATTCCAGGGGATATTTTTGGCTTCCTCAACCAAAAGCACAGAGAATCCCAAGAGCCCAGAGCAAACAGAAGCCCAGGGTTTCATTTATCCCCAGCAATGTCCAGGATAAGGCCACTGACCCAATGGCTTTCCTCACACAGGTGATTGCTGAGTTCCATTTCTGGCAATCAAAGCCATGACCCAGCAGTCAGGGACCTCCAGAACCTACGCAAAGGGTTTGCTGGCCAAGAAAAAACCCCAAGGTGAATAAACACAAACTCAAGCTGCAAGGTTTTCCCACCTCATTGGAATTATTCTGCTGGTGGCTCCCTCCAGGGGGTGCAGGGGGTGGATGAACCCATTGCTCTAGGACATGATGCCAACAAAACGTTGAAAATGAAGACATTTCATTTCACATGAAGTGCTGTGGGTTGTTTTTTTTTTTCTTTGCTTGTTTGTTTTGAGCTGGCTGGCTGGTCCCCAAGAAGCTGGGGACGGGACAGGGGCTGTGCCTGCTGCGTCACCCCAAACCCTTCTATGATGCTAGGACAAAAAAAACCCAAAACTTTTCATATTACAGTCATATAATAAAGCTCATTATGATCATAACCAGCCTCCCATTTTCCTTTTACCAGCCCATCAGAATGTTGGTATGAATCAAGTTTCATCTCAGTCACATGAATATCATCAGTAGTAACAACAGGAAACAATAAATCATTCTGGAAATGGTCACATCTAGAAAAAAATATGGCTTTTCAGTCTACTTTGTCCACAGAATAGGTTCTTTTAAAATTTTACAATGATATAACAGTGTTTGGAGCAGTGCTGCTTCCCTTGGAAGGTCCCTTCCCACCCAAACCATCCTGTGATTCCATCTGCTCAGAGCCTGGGAAGCCAGGGTGGGTGATGCCCACTAACACAGCCTGGGCAAAGCCTGCAGCCAGCAGACACACTCTGGCAAATTTGGCAAGAAGCAGGAGCCCTGAACACCTCTTTTCCAGACTTTCTATCTGTAACAACCCTTCCAGCATCCTCGTTTGTCAGCCCAGGGCATGGTTTCTCTCTTCATTCCTTCCCACTCTTGCTGGCAGAGCCTTCCCCCAAGTTTCTGCTTAACAGGCACAGCATCCTCCTGTGCAAACATCACAAAAGATGCAAACTTCAACTCTGATCCCAAATGTTACCTCCCAGGTCATCCCATGCTTCCTAATCCTCTCCAGCTGAGCTGCCCTCCCCCTCTCCAGCCTCTCCTCTCCACCCCACATGCTCTTTTCCAGCAGGAATCACATGCTGCTGCTTGGGAAGGTCATATGATGGGTAGGGACCCCTGGGCGAGGCTGTGGCAGGCACCTGCCCACCACAGGGCCCCCTTAGGTAGAATCACAGAATCCTTAAGGTTGGAAAAGACCTCTAAGATCATCAGGTCCAACCATCAACCCAACCCCAGCAGCTAACTAAACCACATCCTGAAGTGCCATGTCCACATGGATTTGAGATCCCTCCAGGAATGATGGAGACTCCAGGCCCTGCCAACCCTTTCCAGGGAGAAATGGTTCCCCAGCTCCAACCTAAACCTCCCCTAAAGGCTCAGTGTAGGGTTAGGAGATGCCACCTGTCCCCATGGGGGTCCTGAGCTTGCTGTGCCACCCTGAGCTCTGCAGCCTCTGCACTTGGCTCTGGAGTGGCTCTGAGCACAGTTCCACTTGGAGGGATCTCATCAGGCTCTGCAGAGAGTCACACAATCCTTGGGCTTGGAAAAAAACCTTGGAGAGCATCAACTCCAACCCTTAACCCAGCACTGCCAAGGCCACCACTGCCCCATGGCCCTCAGCACCACCAAGACAAGAAATCAGCTCTGGGGTTGCTGAGCAAGGACCTACAAAACCTGTTTGGGTTCTCAGCCACTCATTCTCTCTCTCTCTCTTTTTCCATCAGAAGGGTCAGAAAACCTGAGAGCAGGACAACCACCAACCCCTGTCCCCAGGAGACACACACTGCAACCAGCAACCACTGCTGGATCAACCCTGCCTTAGGCAGTTACAGACCCAGAGAATCATTTGGGATGGAAAAAACCCTGAAAATCATCAACTCCAACCCTTAACCCAGCACTGCCAAGGCCACCACTGCCCCATGGCCCTCAGCACCACAGGTGCTTACTGCAGGTTTCTCTTTCAGGAGATGGAGGAAATGACCCTTGGGATCAGTGAAGAAACCATTGCTGTCCTTGTGATGAGCCCTTCCCAGGAGGATGACGCCAACAGGAGCATGGAAATAGAAGAATGGTTGAGGTTTGAAGATTGCTGGAGCTTTGTAGGGGGGGAAACAGCTTTGCCCTGGAGTAGCCTCTGCTTTGGCTGGATCTTCAAAACCTCTGAAGGGTTGTGGATCTCCCATGTGGATATTATCACTTACTGCAGGTTTCTCTTTCAGGAGATGGAGGAAATGACCCTTGGGATCAGTGAAATTATTGCTGTCCTTGTGATGAACCCTTCCCAGGAGAATGATCCCAAGAGGAGCTTCTGAAGCACAGAAATAGAGGAATGGTTGAGGTTTGAAGATTGCTGGAGCTTTGGAGGGGGGGAAACAGGAGTAGCCTCTGGCCTCCTGCTTTGGCTGGATCTTCAAAACCTGTAAAGGGTTTTGAGTCTCCCACGTGGATATTATCACTTACTGCAGGTTTCTCTTTCAGGAGATGGATGAGGTGACCCTTGGGATCAGTGAAGAAACCATTGCTTGTGATGAGCCCTTCCCAGGAGGATGATCCCAAGAGGAGCATGGAAATAGAGGAATGGTTGAGGTTTGAAGGTTGCTGGAGCTTTGCTTCCAGTGCCTGCTGGGACTGAGTGGTTTCCCTGGGCACACACAGAACCAGAACCAGGGCTGGGGGGGCTGGAGAGGAGAATTAAGGACAGGGTGAAGTCCTACAGAGCTGAGATTCCAGTAGGATCAGGAGGCAGCTGCCTAGTCCTGGGCAGGACTTTTCAGGAACATGGTTTTGGACTCTGGTTCTCAACTTTTCTGCTGAAGCTGCCGAAGTTCTTTTAGCTCATGGGGCAGCAACCTGGTTAAATCCCAACAAAGCTCAGCTCTGAGAGCTCTTGTTAACCTCCCAAGAAGGATAAAAACCTGCACCCCATTTCCTGACACCCTCTGCAGAACCTCCTGCTCTTCCACCACTGCAAGCCCCCACCAGTTCCACATCTCAGGGCAACAAAAAACCATCTCCTGTTTGCTTTGGGTTTGATTGATGAGCAAAATAACCATGGGATAATTGTCCCTACTTCGGTTTCACATCTCCAGATCTCCAATTTCTCTCCAGCTCTTGTTGCTTCTGTGTTTTCCTGCTAAGCAGCAGCTGCCTGAAAGGTGCTGGGTTCTTCCACCAGCACCTGAATCCCTCCGTGGAGGTGGGTGCAGAAAGGATGAAGGAATAAAGTTGGGTTCAGGTGGTGCTGTGAGAGGAGATTCCCACAGTGTGGTGGGGAAGTGCTCGAGGACCTCAGCTTGAATCCCACATTTTAATTCCCAGCAGCTGGAAACTTGGCACTCCTGGGAACAGGACTGGTTTTGTTCCTGAGGAAGAAGTGAAACACTGAGAAGGTGTTGGAAAGCTGAGCTATTGGTTTGCAGATTTATCATTTCCTCAAAGTCAGGAGACCCCAGAGGGGGAAACTTTTCCCTTCTCTTTATTTTTCTTTTTATTTTTATTTTATTTTTCTCTTTATTTTTTTTCCTTCTTCTTTATTTTTCTCCAGGAACACTTCCCTCAGGAAGGCCATGGGGTGTCTCCTCTGATCCTCCTTCACATCACCATCGTTTGGATTGGGTTGGGTGTCCTTGGATGATGATCCAGGTGGTAATTGATGAACCCAAATCTCAAGCATCTCAAAATAATCATCAGTGACTGAAAGCTGGAGTCTGTTCTTATGAGCTCCTAAACTTTTTTCTTTTTATTATTTTTTCCACAGGAATTTCATATATAAACCCAAGCAGCAATATTTGCCCACATCCCAGCAGCTTTCCCTGTTTGCTTAAAAGTTCCTTGGAGGCTTCTCAGAAATTTTCTCCTTGAAAGCAAAGCAAAAGGCACCTTTTTAAAGGCAGGGATCTGGAGAGCTGCAGGCAGAATGAGAGTGCCACGCTTTCCAGCCACGTAAATATTTGGGAGCATTCATCAAATTTTCCTCTTCCCCTCTGGGTAAAATCCTGGCTTCAAATCTTTGGGGTTTTTTGTGCTAAACAAGAGATCCAAAAATAGTTTTGTGGTCAGAGCAGTTACACCCCAGCAACTTCCAACCATGCAGCTGAGCTTGGGCTCAGGGATGTGTCAGGACACTGGACTTGTGGCTGCTTGGAAAGATCACAGAATCACAGAATGGGCTGGGTTGGAAGGGAGCTCAGAGCTCATCAAGTCCAACCCTTGATCCACTCCCCCCGTGGTTCCCAGCCCATGGCACTGAGTGCCACATCCAGGCTCTTTGGAAATAGCTCCAGACACGGAGAATCCACTACTTCCCTGGGCAGCCCATTCCAAGGGCTGATCACCCTCTCCAGAAAGAAATTCTTTCTCAGCTCCAACCTAAACCTCCCCTGGCACAACTTGAGACCCTTTGTGCCCTCTTGTCTTGCTGAGAGTTGCCTGGGAAAAGAGCCCAACCCCCCCCTGGCTCCAACCTCCTTTCAGGGACTTGCAGAGAGTGATGAGGTCTCCCCTGAGCCTCCTCTTCTCCAGCCTCAACACCCCCAGCTCCCTCAGCCTCTCCTCATAGGGTCTGTGCTCGAGTCCCTTCACCAGCCTGGTTACCCTCCTTTGGACCTGCTCCAGCACCTCAATCTCCTTCCTGAACTTCCTGAGGGGCCCAGAACTGGACACAGGACTCAAGCTGTGGCCTCCCCAGGGCTGAGCACAGGGGCAGAATCCCTTCCCTGGACCTGCTGGCCACGCTCTTCCTCAGCCAGCCCAGGATGCCATTGGCCTTCTTGCCCACCTGGCCACACTGCTGCCTCCTCTGCAGCTTCCTGGCAATCCAAATGTTTTTTTGTCTTGGTTTTAGGTTGTGGTGGGGGTTTTTTGTTTTGTTTTTTTTGGGTTTTTTTGTTTGTTGTTTTTTGTTTTGTTTTGTTTTGTTTTGTTTTGTTTTTTAATCCCAGTCTGACAAACTTTTCCCTGAGCCTTTTGCAGGAGCTGGGTACCACTTTCTGGAAACATTTTGGTTTTATCCAAACACTGCTTTGTCAAATTCCCCAAGCAGCTCTTGGAAATATTTAAATTAGACAAGTATTTGATTTATTTTTGTTTTAATATGGTGGGTCCTGCTTTGTTTGAAATAATCATAATATCACAGAACCTTTCAGGTTGGCAAGAACCCTTGGGACCATCCAGCCCAACCATCATCCCTATTCCACAGAATTCTCCCCCAAACCACATCCCCCAACACCACATCTGAACAACCCCTGCAGGGATGCTGACCCTGGGCAGCCTATTCCAGTCTTTTCCTGCAAACCATTTTTTTCCCCTGCTCTCCAGGACGGACATCATCGATGCCTGGAATTCCAGCTGGTTTATCCCTTGGCTCTTGGATGTCTCTTCCAAGCTTTTCCCTCTCCTCAGCTGCCATCTAGCTGCAGCCCTGGGGGTTTGCTCCTTGGGCTGGTGGCTGCTCTGTCACCCTTGAGCTGATAAATTCCCCTCCCTGCTCCCAGGACCCTCTCTGGGTACCCCCTGCCCAGCCGAACCCCCCAAAAGATTGGGTGAGGAGCACCCATGGGTGCCTCGCAGCACACAGGGGTGCAGATGTGATGCTCTGACAAACATCCCCCTTTAATTCCTTCATCTCTGGTGATGCCCAGGGCAGGGGTGGTGTCCCCATGGCACTGATGGGTGGCTTTGGCACTGATGGGTGTCGGGGTCCCCGTGCTGCTCCCCAACCGCTTTCCCCACCTCTCGGCTCTTTGCAGACGCTCCCTGCGGCGCCTTCTCCCCGCGCTCAGCCTCGCACTTGCGCCACGCTCCCTGCCCCAACCCCGCCCCAGATCTCGCGAGAGGTGGCGGCTCCCGCCCCTTCCCTCGGCCTCTTCCCCGCCGCCGCCCTGAGGTGAGGGAGCTATGGCGGGCAGGGAGCGCTCCCCATCCCCATCCCAATCCCCTCCCATCCTGCCCAGGGAGACCCAGGGAGGCCATGAGGGGGGCGAGGATTCGCTTGGTCTCGCTTTACCTCACCGGACGCCCTCGGTATTTGAGGGAGGACGAGGAGATGGCGAAGTTTGGCAGGGGGGGTGTGGGGGGGTGTCCGTGAGGTAACTGCGGGCCCCGGGCTGAGGCCGTGGCTGCGGTGATGACTTTCTTAGGACACCTTTGGATTTTAGCGTGAAAAGAAACGATGGTTTCTGAGCAGCTCCTTCAGGTGGCGGCAGTAAGGGGAATAAGGGTTCAGCGTTAAGAAGCTAAATGGTTTTTTGTTTGTTTGTTTTTTTTTTTTGTGGTTTATTTCGTTCATTGTGCAGGTGAACCCCTAAAATGGTGCGATACTCCCTGGACCCGGAGAACCCCACGAAATGTGAGTTGGGGTTTTGGGGATATATGGGGAAAAAAAAAAAAACAAAACACTTCCCCCCAAACCCTTGAGGTGTTGATGCTAAAACTTGGTCTTTTTATTTCTCTTTTTTTTTTTTTTTTTTTTTTTTTTTTTTTCCCCGCAGCATGCAAGTCCCGGGGATCCAACCTGCGGGTGCACTTCAAGGTGGGAAACGCAAATATAGTTGGGTTTGGGTGTTTTTAAAGTATATTTTGTTTCTACTGTGTCACTTCAGGGTGGCAGCAAACGTCACTTTAGCTGCTTGTAATGTCTTACCCTGATTTATCCTTAAAAGCTCCCAGACTAGATTAAAATATAAAACACAGTGGGTTTAGGAGGAGGAATTGGCCGACTGATAAACGAGGGGTTTGGTTGCTTTTCTCTTACTTTGCCTTTTTGGTTGTTTGGTTGGAAGGAACGTGGGGTTCCCCTGGCTGGGGGAGGGCTGGAGCCTTGTGGTGTGAGGACACGGCGTCCTCAGGACTCCTTGGGGCTCCCCAAAAGCAAAGCTGAGGAGGGGTTTTTCTGCTGGGTGTTCTGTGATAGGAGTGGAAAAACATCTCAGTTATTTTTGTTGGCTCTTTTGTGGTGAGGAGGGAACAGAAGTTGTGCTCTGACTTGCTTCATGTCCTCTTCTCAGCACCAGTAATTCATCCTTCGTTTTTCTAGCCAAGCCTTTTCTTCTCCTTTCACATTCCCTTGCATAAAGTAAACTGATTGTAGTTTGCTTTCTCATCACTTCCTCTGAGGTGCCATATTGAACGTTTTTGGGGGAATTTATCCTGATTTGTTTCAGATTAGTGGCCACAGAGGAATTCTATCCAAGCCTTTTCTTCTCCTTCCACATTCCCTTACATAAACTGATTCTGTATTTTGCTTTCTCATCACTTCCTCTGAGGTGCCATATTTAACATTTTAGGGGGAATTTACCCTGATTTGTTTTGGATTAGTGGCCAAAGAGGAACTATGGCAAGTGATGAACACTCAGATTTGAGTTTTGTTGTTTGGAAAGATACTGGGTAAAAAAAAAAAAACCAACAATAAAGACATGGCAGAGCTGCAAGGGTTAGAAAAGCCTGTAGCAAAATAAAAAACGTTTGTAATTATTACTTTAATTTTGTGGGGTGGGGGCTGCTCTTAGGATGAATCCGAAGGGGAAAGTGTGGGAAAGAGGGAAGTGGTTTGGGGGTTGGGTTTTCTTTTTTGGTTCTTGCCTTGTGAGTTGTTGTGCTGAGGGGGTCTGTGGTGTGCTGTGTGTTGGCAGAACACCCGTGAGACTGCCCAGGCCATCAAGGGCATGCACATCCGCAAGGCCACCAAGTACCTGAAGGATGTCACCCTGAAGAAGCAGTGTGTCCCCTTCCGGCGCTACAACGGCGGCGTCGGGCGCTGTGCACAGGTGAGCTGGGCTGGGAAACGGGGCAGGAAGTCCTCAGTTTGGTTTTTATACAAAGTTACGCTTTTTAAGGCAAAGGAGGGGCCTCTGGAGATCGCTGAGGTCTGCCAAGCCACAGCGGGATCACACAGGGCAGGCCACATGGGAGGACACCCGGGTGGGGGCTGAAAGTCCCCAAAGGAGACTCCACAACTTCTCTGGGGAGCCTGGGCCAGGTTTCCTCACAGGGAAGAAGTTTCTCTTCATTAATCACTATAAAATTCACTCCTATAAAAACTGTTGCTCTTCTTTCCAGCGTCAAGTTGGTAACCAAATCATTTTGCTCTGCAATGCTGTTATAATAATTGCCAGGTGACAGGGTGTAAAGGAGGGGTGAGTTATGTTGTAGCAGAATAAACATTAAAACTTCTCTGCTTCCTTCAGACCAAGGAGAAGGAGACTCCACAGCCTCTCTGTGGAGCCTGGGCCAGGGTTTCCTCACAGGGAAGAAGTTTCTCCTCATGTTGAGGAGAACATGACTATAAAAATCACTCCTAAAAAACTGTTGCTCCTATTTCCAGTGCTGAGTTGTTGACCAAATCATTTTACTCTGCAATGCTGTTATAATTGCCAGGTGACAGGGTGTAAAGGAAGGGTGAGTTACATGGTAGCAGGATAAAATGACCTGCTCTACCCCTAGAAGGAGACTCCACAACCTCTCTGGGGAGCCTGGGCCAGGGTTTCCTCACAGGGAAGAAGTTTCTCCTCATGTTGATAAGAAACCATGCTCCTATAATTCACTCCTACATAAACTGTTGCTCCCATTTGCATCATCGAGTTGTTGACCAAATTCTTATGCTCTGCAATGCTTTTACAGTAATTGCCAGGTGACAGGGTGTAAAGAAGGGGTGAGTTACATTGTAGCAGGATAAAATTAAAACTCTTCTGCTGCCCTCAGACCAAGCTGAAGGAGACTCCACAACCTCTCTGGGCAGCCTGAGCAGGGAAGAAGTTTCTCTTCATAAAATTACTATAAAAATGACTCCTATAAAACTGTTGCTCCTATTTCCAGTGTCAAGTTGGTAACCAAATCATTTTGCTCTGCAATGCTGTTATAATAATTGCCAGGTGACAGGGTGTAAAGGAGGGGTGAGTTATGTTGTAGCAGAATAAACATTAAAACTTCTCTGCTTCCTTCAGACCAAGGAGAAGGAGACTCCACAGCCTCTCTGGGCAGCTTGGGCCTGGGTTTCCTCACAGGGAAGGAGTTTCTCCTCATGTTGAGAAGAAACAATGCTCCTATAATTCACTTCTATAAAACTGTTGCTCCTATTTCCAGCGTCAAGTTGGTAACCAAATCATTTTGCTCTGCAGTGCTCTTACAGTAATTGCCAGGTGACAGGGTGTAAAAGAGGAGTGAGTTACGTTGTAGCAGGATAAAATTAAAACTTAGAAGGAGACTCCACAACCTCTCTGGGCAGCGAAGAAGTTTCTCTTCATAAATCACTTTAAAAATCACTCCTGTATAAACTGTTGTTCCTATTTCCAACATCAAGTTGTTGACCAAATTCTTATGCTCTGCAATGCTTTTACAGTAATTGCCAGGTGACAGGGTGTAAAGGAGGGGTGAGTTACGTTGTAGCAGGATAAAATTAAAACTCTTCTGCTGCCCTCAGGCCAAGCAGTGGGGTTGGACCCAGGGCCGGTGGCCCAAGAAAAGCGCCGAGTTCTTGCTGCACATGCTGAAGAACGCAGAGAGCAACGCTGAGCTGAAGGTGGGTGGTGGGTGCCCACTGAGCTGCGTGGGTGGTGGTTTGAAACGTGGCTCATCTCTCCTAAAAGTACAAAATCCATGGAGTCAGGGAGGGTTTGTACCTTTGGATCATGCTCTGTGCCCTGGGTGGTGACTTGATGGCGGTGATGACCATCTTAGGACACCTTTGGAATAACCATGAAAAAAAAATAGTTTGTTCTGAGCTGTCAGTCTGAAGCAACAACACTGAGTCATTCGGAGAGGAAAACCAAGCAAAGAGTGAGAAGGTTGCATGTTCCTCCCCAGGGTCTGGACGTGGATTCCCTGGTGATCGAGCACATCCAGGTGAACAAAGCTCCCAAGATGCGCCGCAGAACCTACAGAGCCCACGGCCGCATCAACCCCTACATGAGCTCCCCCTGCCACATCGAGATGATCCTCACTGAAAAGGAGCAGATTGTCCCCAAGCCAGAGGAGGAAGTTGCTCAAAAGAAAAAGGTACCAAATGTCTCCAGTTTGGGAGGTGCCAGCCTTTTGATGTCTGGGGGTTGCTGTGATGACCATCTTAGGACACCTTTGGAAACACCCATGAAAAAAAAACTGAGTTACTTCTGAGCAACCTCATAAACACTGAGAATGGGGATGGAAAATAATTTCTAACAATTAATTTCTAACCATCCCCAGAGTTTTCAGTCAATTTCCCTGCATGGTGTTTGAAGGGAGGTGCAGCCTCTTTATCCCTTCTCATTTCTTGGTCTCTCTTTCAGATCTCCCAGAAGAAGCTGAAGAAGCAGAAGCTGATGGCTCGGGAGTAAAAAGTGCACCCAATAAAACCAAAAAAGAGTTGAGATTCAGCGTGGTCGCTTCCCTGGGGGGTGTTTCCCGCGGGTGGGGATGGGGTTTGGAGGAGCAGCTCTGCGGGGCGTGGATTTCGGGTGGAAACACAAGAGTTGGAATCAGAGAGAGCCCCTGGGGGGTTCGGGGCAGCGGATGTCCCGGGAACGGTCGCTGGGATATGACGATTTTCCGGCGTGGGGTGTGGCCATTTGCCTCGTGATTTATCCCATCTTTCCGGTTCCGGTTCGGTGGTGGGTCCGGTAACGGTGCGGTTCGGCTTCGGGGCGCGGTGAGTGCGGGCCCGGGTCGGGTTTGCTGCCGCTCTCTCCCTCCGCTCCTGAGCCAGCCCGGGGGGGGATTCGGGGCGTTTGAGTGGATCTTAAGCCGGTTCGGTTGTTTAGAGCCCACCAGGAGCTTCTCGGGTCCAGTCCCGGGATGTTCTGGGTCAAGCCGGCCTCTCAGGAACACAACCCCAGCGTTTTGTCTGCGCAGCCTTTTTGGGTTTTTTTTTTAGCTGTTTTCAGGATAATCTTTGTACTCAAGAGCTGGTTCGGTGTGGGGACAAAGCCCGACCCGAATGTGCCACTGTCACCCGTGTCCTCTGCTGACACTCGAGTGGGGGCTGGGCGCAAAGGAATCAGCTGGAGGATAAAACCGGGAGAATCGGTGCTTTTAGGAGGTTTTTGTACGGGGGGAATGGTTTCGAGCTGGAAGAGGGGAGATTGAGGTTGGAGATGAGGAAGAAATTGTTGAATGTGAGGGTGCTGAGCCCCTGTGCCAGGTTTCCCAGAGAAGCTGTGGCTGCCCCATCCCTGGCAGTGTCTCAGGTCAGGCTGGATGGGGCTCGGAGCAACATAAGGTGTCCCTCACGTGTCCCTGCACATGGATGGTCTTGGAAGTGTCTTCCAACCCTATTCTGGGATTTTCTTTCTGAAAGAGGAGAGATTTAGATTGGATCTTAAGAAGAAATTGTTGAATGTGAGGGTGCTGAGCCCCTGTGCCAGGTTTCCCAGAGAAGCTGTGGCTACCCCATCCCTGGCAGTGTCTCAGATCAGGTTGGATGGGGCTTGGAGCAACCTGGGCTGGTGGGAGGTGTCCCTGCCCATGGAAATAAAGGGGTTGGGAATGGATGAGCTTGAAGGTCCCTTCCAACCCAAACCAGTCTGTGTCTTTTTTTTTTTTTTAAATAAGTTTTTTAAAAGGCAAAATGACTCTTGAAAAAAAATCTGTGAAACTGAGTAGTTTTGTGACGTGGGAATTAGAAAGCTGGACTTTTGACAAGGGCATGGAGTTATAGGATGAAGGGGAATCAGAGAATCACAGAACAGGCTGGGCTGGAAGGGAGCTCAGAGCTCATCAAGTCCAACCCTTGATCCACTCCCCCCGTGGTTCCCAGCCCATGGCACTCAGTGCCACATCCAGGGTCTTTGGAAAGAGCTCCAGACACGGAGAATCCACTACTTCCCTGGGCAGCCCATTCCAAGGTCTGAATGACTTTAAACTTTAAGAGAGGAGATTGAGATTGGACACTGGGAATAAATTCTGGAATGTGAGGGTGCTGAGCCCCTGTGCCAGGTTTCCCAGAGAAGCTGTGGCTGCCCCATCCCTGGCAGTGTCTCAGGTCAGGTTGGATGGGGCTTGGAGCAACCTGGGCTGGTGGGAGGTGTCCCTGACCATGGAAAGAGGGTGGAATTAGGTTAACTTTAAAGTCCCTTCCAGCCCAAAGCAATCTGGCTTTTTGTATTTCTTTTATATCCATCAGGTTTGACTTTTTGATCTGCAGCCTTGAGGTGCCCTGGGTGCAGAGGCAGTGGAAAGGTGGCCTGAGCTGTTCCCTCCAGAGCAGGAACCCCAGCCCTTTAATGAGCACCTTTGTTCCTTTTGCCTCAGCTGATGATTCCCTAGGTTCTGTAACACTGTATCTGAAGTAGTTTTTGTGTCATTTAAGCAAAACCTGCCATGCTCTGAATGTATTTTCCCAAGTTCCAGCTGTAAAACGATGAATCAATACAAACTTTTTAATTTAAAATTCAAAAAATGTGCCTCTGGTTGGTGAGAACTTTGTAGCAGTTAATCAGTTATTAAAGAATTGCTACATTTGCATATCAGCTACAATCCTTACTCATTATTTAAATTGATTTTCTTGCCTCATGGCATGAAAAAGCCACATCCTAACCTGTTTTATATATTTTTTTTTTTAATCCCCCAGGGTTGTCCCAGAGCAGGAGGAAGCCATGGTGTGCATTCCCTGCATCGTCATCCCTGTTCTCCTCTGGGTCTACAAGAAATTCCTCGAGCCCTACATCTACCCCCTCATAGCCCCCTTCATTAAGAGGGTCTGGCCCAAAAAAGCTGTGGAAGAAACAACCACCATAAAAGAAAGTCCAGGAGAGAGCTCTGGAAATCCTCGGGTTCCTTCAGCCACCAAAAGAGATCAGGAGGATGAGTTTGGAATTTACAGAGTAAGATGAATGCTTCTAGCTACCCAGGGGCACTCCAGATAAAGTTTGGGGTGGGCCCCTCGTGAGGATAAGTAGCTGGGTGGAAAAGTTTCCTTTATTTATCTTTTAGTTATTATTTTAAATGACTTGTTGGTCTTTTATTGAATCAGAATTGCTAAAGTTGGACAGGACCTCTAAGATCAGAAGTCCAACCATCACTACCAGGCAGCTAAACCATGTCCTGAAGTGCTTCATCCACACCTTTTTGGACACCTCTGGGCATGGGGACTCCACCTCTGCCCTGGGCCAACCCTTTCCAGGGAGAAATTGGTCCCAAACTCCAACCTAAACCTCCCCTGGCACAACTTGAGCCTTTTCCTTGTCCCATCCCTTGTTTCTTGGCCAAGTTCTGCATGTTGTCTCTGCCCTTCTTCCTTCCCCCTGCCCAGCAGTGCTTTAGATACACCACCACTTTGTTATCTTTATAAAAGTCTTTTTTTTTTCCTACCAGCTGCTCCTGTCCTGGGGTTGGGGTCCCTTTTTTTTTGGGAAATCCCAGTAACAAGGGTTGTGTCCTTTATTCACAGTTTGAAAGCAACGGTATGGCAAATGGGATTGCTGCAAAGAGACCCCTGGAGGCTTCTGAGAAGAAAACAGATTAAAGGAAGGAATTTCTAAGGATTTGGTTCCCTGGTGTCCAATATGAACTGGTGATACTTTCCTCAGCTTCTGAGACTGGTTTTTCTTTGCACGTTTTACCTGAATTCCAAGCCCTTATCACTGAGAGGGTCTCTTTTGCCACTAAGATGGCAGCTATTATATTTCTTAATTTAAAATGTTGGCAGACTGAAGTTTTTTGTTTTTCCTCACTGGAACTGCTTTTCATCCATCATCTGTCTAGTGTGATTCAACTTAAGGGTCAATAATTTATCACTAAGTCTAGCTTTGGGAGGGAAATCTTAGCACCTTAGTTCCACTCTCTGCTAGTGCAACACTTCGGGCTTTCACCTTAAAAGCTGTTCCTGTCCTTGACCTTGCTAACAAATGATGAATTGCACTGGAGCAAGAGAAGCATCATGGTTAAGTTATGAAGAATAAAGAACTTTTTCATGTCACATCTGTGAGCAAGCTCAAGGAGTTGTGCTCTCTGCAAAAATGTACTTGGCTTCCTACAAGCAGAGTCTTGATTTGCTATTTCTGCTGATTTTTTTCCTTGAAATGTTGTGCCTTTTTTTTCCTGAAGAGGAGCAGAAGGGGCATGGTACTTCCTGGGGTTTTTTTTTGTTTGTTTGTTTGTTTTTTTGTGGTGGTGGTGGTTTAAAATGGTGCAGAGTTTGGTCTTGGAAAAAAAAAAATTGATGAAAGTCAAATCTCTTCAACAAGCTTGTGAAATCAGAATGGTGATGAAGCAGGATTGTTTTTATTAATATTATCCTTCATACAGTTGTTCTTAGGTTTCTGAGCTGGAAATACCTAGTGGCAACAAAAGCTTTGAAAACCTGCAGGCAGGCCTCAGGTGAAGGTGGTCATGAAGCTGCTGGCTTCATGGTAAGAAAATGAGCAAAGCCAAGTCCTGCTCTGCTTCCTCCTGGGAGGATTTCTCCTTCTACTGACTTGTAGCTGAGGAGTTGGGGAGAGTTTGAGATGTCCCTGTGCTTTGTAGGGGTTAGAAGTGGGCATTCTCTCTGCCAAACCAGAGCTCTCCTTCAAAAGATTCAAACCCAAACCATTCCAGCAATTTTTAGGATATATCATTTCCCCAAAAGCCCTACCTAAGATATGCTAAAAAAAAAGTGTTGCTTTTTTTTCTATGTCCTTGAATGCTCACTGAGCTCCAGCCTTGTTCTTCCCAACTGTGTTTTCTCCTCCCAGGTAAATAATTACTCCAGAAACTTCCTTGGTGCCTGCCAAATGCTTCTGGGGAGGAATATTGTTTCCTACCACTGCTTGGTTTGGTCAGGTCCTGTGTGAATTGATCCAAAATGTCAACACCTAGATTTTGGCTGTTGCTCCTGTAATGAGTTGAAACAAACAAAAAAACAACTCCAAGACAAGGCCAAATAGTATTTGCTCTCCCTTACTGAGCTGCTCTGTTAGGAAGTGAATTTGTTTTTACTGCTTTATCATCCTTTGCATCCTCCTTGGAACACAACCCCCCACCTTGATCCACGTAGCAGTTTGCTCCTTCCCTTTGTGACAGTAAAACCTGGCTTTATCCTGAGCATGTGTGGTGTAATTCCTCCAATAAAGGGTAAAAACAGTAATTATACACTCCTGCAACTGCTCACAGGTCCTGGGGTGTGGGCTCTGGTGGGGAAGAGGCTGTGTTGATTTCCAGCTGGTTTTGTCCTGTGAATTTCTGGCTATTTTGCAGATCTTGTTGCAGAAAATCAGAGGCTTCATCCCCCTGGTGGGAAGGGGATGTCACCTGTGCTGTGGTGGATTTGGTTTTGGGAACAGATCCCTCCCCAGATGATAAACCCCTCTGCTACCACTTAGTGTCTGAGTTCATCCTCAAAATCAAAGGGAACTTCCAAGGATTTGTCATCACCTGGCGACAGGAAAGGAGGAAAGTGCCCCAGGAAGTCACTCCAGAGCTGAGGTCTTCCCCACGGCTGTGAAAATCTAGAGTTTTGGATGTGCTGCATCAGGGAAAGATTTGTCCCTTCCTCTCCCAAGGAAGGTAATTGTTAGAAAATATTGGATGTCTGCTAAGCCAAGGTTTTGGGGTCACATCTCCCTATAACAGGACAAAAAAAAAACCCAAGAGCTTTCCAAGTGCTCTTTTAATTTGTAAATCATGGAATCATAGAATGGGCTGGATTGGAAGGGAGCTCAGAGCTCATCAAGTCCAACCCTTGATCCACTCCCCCCGTGGTTCCCAGCCCATGGCACTGAGTGCCACATCCAGGCTGTTTGGAAAGAGCTCCAGACACGGAGAATCCACTACTTCCCTGGGCAGCCCATTCCAAGGGCTGATCACCCTCTCCAGAAAGAAATTCTTTCTCATCTCCAACCTAAACCTCCCCTGGCACAACTTGAGACCCTTTGTGCCCTCTTGTCTTGCTGAGAGTTGCCTGGGAAAAGAGCCCAACCCCCCCCTGGCTCCAACCTCCTTTCAGGGAGTTGCAGAGAGTGATGAGGTCTCCCCTGAGCCTCCTCTTCTCCAGCCTCAACACCCCCAGCTCCCTCAGCCCTTCCTTCCTCCCAGGAATTCTGCTGGATCCCTTCCCAGCCTCCTTGCTCTTCTCTGCACCTGCTCCAGCACCTCAAGCTCCTTCCTCAACTTCCTGAGCTGAGGGGCCCAGAACTGGACACAGGACTCAAGCTGTGGCCTCCCCAGGGCTGAGCACAGGGGCAGAATCCCTTCCCTGGACCTGCTGGCCACGCTCTTCCTCAGCCAGCCCAGGATGCCATTGGCCTTCTTGGCCACCTGGCCACACTGCTGCCTCCTCTGCAGCTTCCTGGCAAGCCAGACTCCCAGCTCCCTTGCTGCAACCACTCCCTGCCCAGCCTGGAGCTCCCCAGGGGCTTCTTGTGGCCAAAGTGCAGGACCCGGCCCTTGGAATCTTCAACCTCATCCCCTTGGGATCAGCCCAACTCTCCAGTCTCTCCAGGTCCCTCTGCAGAGCCCTCCTGCCTTCCAGCTGATCCACACTTCCCCCCAGCTTAGTGTCAGCTGGGAATTTCCTGAGGATGGACTCAATGCCCTCCTCTAAATCCTCCCTCAAGATATTAAACAGCACTGGGCCCAACACTGATCCCTGGGGGACACCACTAGTGACCGGCCGCCATTTTGATGCAGCCCCGTTCAGCACCACTCTCTGGGCCCGGCCCTCCAGCCAGTTCCTAACCCAACACAGGGTGGGCAGTAGGCAGTCAGTTTATAAAGTGGACATAATTGATTATTTTGAGCTATTTAGGGGATTATTAAGACAAGGAAGGGCATCAGACAGGAATATGGAGAATAAACTGTGTATAAATGAGAGCACGGGCTGCAGGGGGCTCCTAGCTGTGTGCCAGCAGCAGGCTTGAACACCAGGCCTACTGAGAAGGCAAAAAACCCCAATTTTGGCTTTTGCAAGAAGCCAAAACACCTCCTTGTTTCTAAAAGTTCACCGTTTGTGCTTTGTGATGTGGTATTTTATATTCCAGGAGGATTTTAGATCACAGAGGTTCCCTGAGTGAGGCACTTCTCTGCAAGACCTGGCAGGAGAGATGTAGGGAGTTGTTTCTGTTCCTCTTTTCCAAGAAGAGGTCAGTAATCCTGTGGTGGGGTGAATAGTTAAACAGAAAAAAAAAAAACCAAACAATCCAACAAAACCCAACCCAAAGAGATCAGGTACATTTAATTTAACTGAGAAAATTTCCATGTGTTTGGAAATTCACTAATTTTATTTACTAGAAGCACGAAGGTCTTGGGCATCTAATGATGGGGAGTGCACATCTTCCCAGAATTTACTCAAGTAGCAGCCTCATTTACACTGAAAACTTAAAAAATATTTCAGATTGGGCATATTTTGGGACCAAAGTACTTTTGCAAGATCTTCAGCATTAAAGCTGTCTGGTTTTATGGAAATACTGTTAAGGAAGAATCAAGAAATCAATCCATAGTTGAAAATATTTAAAAACCATCCAAATCAACTAACAAGTATTTTTTTTTTCTGAGAAGGTCTAAATGTGATGTGTTGGTTTGTACAGGTGCCTGGGACTTAAACACAACCAAAACACAGCTTTAAAGTACTGCAAGGATGTGCAAAAAAGATTTTAGGTTGCTAATTATTTTGATGGGATTCTGGCAGGATAAATTGAAGATGGTAAGTTCAATGAATTTTATGACATCTAAACTAGCAATGAGTTCTGTGAAAAATGATCTTTATTTAGAGACCATTATTGCTGGAAGAACAGTCTGTTCAGAACCTGCAGGGAAAAGAATTTAATTTATACTTTGATTAACTAAACCTGCCTTCAAATAGAAGTAATTCTGCTTTGTTGGCCTGCGTGATAGATGAAAGAAGGGATTGTATTTCTGAGGGAGTTTTTTGATTGTTGGAACATATTTGATGAACCAAATAATATCTTGGGGTTTGGAGATTAATTATTTTTGTTTTTCTGTGATCCCAACTGCAGTAAGTTTAATTTAAATGGTGTAGAAGAGGACAGTGCTGCTGTCAGTCTCTTGCTTGGGGACCTTTTAGGCCCTGGTGCTGCATTTTATTTTGGTTGAAAAAGAAAGTTAGAAGTGCTGCAGGTCGATGTATAGACCCCGGCTCTGTGTTCAGTGTCACACAGTGATAATGGGATTATGCTCTGGATTGATGACATTGGGAAGGGTTTCCATCTGCAAGGAAATATTGGGAACCTTCCTTAAAATCATGGAATGATTTGTGTGGGAGGGAACCTCCAAAGGGCACCCAGTCCAACCCCAGGGACACCCTCACCTAGATCAGGGTGCTCAGAGCCTCCTCAAGCCTCACCTTGAACATCCCCAGGGATGAGGTTGAATATCCCCAGGGATGAGGTTGGAGATCCCCAGGGATGAGGTTGAAGATCCCCAGGGATGGGGTTGAAGATCCCCAGGGATGGGGTTGAAGATCCCCAGGGATGGGGTTGGAGATCCCCAGGGATGGGGCTGAACACCTCCAGGGATGAGGCTGTAGATCCCCAGGGATGAGGTTGAACATCCCCAGGGATGGGGTTGAAGATCCCCAGGGATGGGGTTGAAGATCCCCAGGGATGGGGCTGAACACCTCCAGGGATGAGGCTGTAGATCCCCAGGGATGAGGCTGTAGATCCCCAGGGATGAGGCTGAACATCCCCAGGGATGGGGTTGAGCATCCCCAGGGATGAGGCTGTAGATCCCCAGGGATGAGGTTGAACATCCCCAGGGATGGGGTTGAGCATCCCCAGGGATGAGGCTGTAGATCCCCAGGGATGAGGTTGAACATCCCCAGGGATGGGGTTGAGCATCCCCAGGGATGAGGCTGTAGATCCCCAGGGATGAGGTTGAACATCCCCAGGGATGGGGTTGAGCATCCCCAGGACTGAGTCCTCAGCCAGCTCCCTGGGCAACCTGTGCCATTGTTCCTCTGATGGAACCATCTGGAACCTCCCTTTTGGAGGAGCTACCAGGACCCTATGGCACAACCCCCCCCACCTCAGATGCTTTAGATACATCTCAGGTAAAGATGAGAGGTTACCTGAGGTAAAAAAAAAAACAAATTAGAGCAGTGTGAGCGCAGGGCTGTGCTTGGTGAATCCTCCCTCAGGCTCCCGGTCCCACCCGGTCCTCTCAGGTCCCACCGCCTGAAAACACAGGTCGCAGCCGAGTGGAGGCCAAAGCTTCCCCTTCCCTCTCCCCTTTTCCCTGAGCAAAGGGAAGTTTCTCCCGCGTGTTCCCGGGAGAATCCTGGGGAACCGGGGGATAGAACGGGATGCGGGAAGCGGCTCTGCCATAGCCGGACTACATTTCCCAGCGTTCCCCGCGGCACCGCCCGCCTCACCTCCCCTCACCCGGGCTCCGCGCATGCGCAGCGGGAGGCGCTGGCGACGTGGAGACCGGAGGCGGGCGGGAACGGGGAGGGCGGCCCTGAGGGGAGCAGCGGGACGGGACGGGACGGGAGGGCTGCCGGGTCTTCGTCTTTACGTGGCTGGTCAGGTCGGTCCCGCCGTGGTGTTGGAGCTGGGGGAGCTTCCTGCTTCGCTGCGTGGAGGAGGAGCGGCGCTGAGGGGGTAAGCGGGGCCTGGGAGGCACCTCCGGGCCCGCCTCACCTTAGCACCTCAGGGCGGTGATGGCGGGGCGGGTGAGGGCTGAGGGGGTGCGGGTCGGTGGCGGGTCCTCAGCCCGCCTCTTGCCTTGTCAGTCGTGGGGAGGGCGTCGCGGTTGTCCCCCGGTCGCGGCACCCATCGTTGATCGTACCCATATCGCGATAGAGCGCTGCGCTTCTGAGGTAACTCCGCACCGGCGCTGCGGAGAGGTCCTGAGGACGCTGCCCGGGATGGGGGGGGGGGGGGGGGGGGGGGAAGAGCTGTGGCAGCCGCCCTGGGCCCTCCCCTCCCTCTCCCCAGGGCTGAGGGGCCTGAGGTGGCCCCGGGACCCCCCTGTGGGGTCCCCCCTGTGCCCCAAACCCCCAGAGGGGCGGCATCGGTTCTACCTCTGCTCCATCCATCATTTGTGCCTTTAGCAGCGTTCCTTGATGGTGAAAAAGAGGATGAAATAGCGTGTGGTTTTTTTTTTTCTCTTTGCTGTTATCAAGCAAACGCTTTATTTTGTTGTTTTGTTTGTGTTTTTTTTTCCTTTAGCTCCCGGTGGTGGTTTTTGCAGTACAGCAGCTCAGTCTCTCCCTCTTGCCAATTTGTTTTCATACTTCTGAAGGAGAACATGAAATGGGTTTAGAGGAGGATTTGCATCGTCCCTTAATTGACGCCAGGATTTGTTTTGTATGTTTTCACGCCAAGCTCCTTTTCTCTCCTTGTCTTATTTTATTTTTTAAGCCTTTTATGCTGAGCGGAATGAGTTTGTGAGGCTGTAATCTGATTTCCTTTGCTGTGTGTGCCGAGGGCTGGGCTGCATGGGGCTGTTCACGCTGGAGAAGAGGAGGCTCAGGGGAGACCTCATCACTCTCTGCAAGTCCCTGAAAGGAGGTTGGAGCCAGGGGGGGTTTGGGCTCTTTTCCCAGGCAACTCTCAGCAAGACAAGAGGGCACAAAGGGTCTCAAGTTGTGCCAGGGGAGGTTTAGGTTGGAGCTGAGAAAGAATTTCTTTTTGGAGAGGGTGATCAGCCCTTGGAATGGGCTGCCCAGGGAAGTAGTGGATTCTCCGTGTCTGGAGCTCTTTCCAAAGAGCCTGGATGTGGCACTGAGTGCCATGGGCTGGGAACCACGGGGGGAGTGGATCAAGGGTTGGACTTGATGAGCTCTGAGCTCCCTTCCAGCCCAGCCTGTTCTATGGTTCTATCTGGAGAAGCAAGGTAATTGCTAATGTTGCCTCCATGGAGCACTTTTTGAGCCCAGGGGAGTGGACAGAAGCTCCCGGGTGGTTGGGTCCCGTTTCCTCACAGAGGCTGTTGGGTTGTGTAATCCCCCATTTTGTCAGTTCCCAAGTGAAAACCGTTGAAGTTTCTGCAGTTGGGGTGACTTTAAAGTCACCGTTGCTCTTCAGATGGCCAGGAGCTCAGGTAGGCCTTGGTTTTGCTTTCTCCTTGGGATGTTTCCCTCTTTGTTTTCACTTTTTTTTCATTAGGAGAAGCTTGTGGACAACCCTGGGGACCCTGCTCAACCCTCTCACCTGGCTGGAGCAGCCATCACCTCCTCCTTTTCCAGGGCACAGTATCCACTGCTTAATATTTAGTGATCAGTTCAGTAAAAAGTGAATTAATACCACACCAACATAGCTCTGGTGCTGTGGGTGATGTTGTCAGGTGACAAGGAGGATCCCAGAATGTTTGTCACATGCTTAGGACAGACACTTGGGCACGAGGTTCAGCCTGGTGAATATTAGCAGCCTTGGCCTTTTGTTTGCAGAAGATATTAACAGTCAGAAAGCCTGTTTGGCAGCTCCTCAGCTCTTCTGGAGGTGGCTGTTGAAAGATGGTATTGGTATTTCTTCCAAGTGTATTTTCCAGGGTTGGAAAGCTTATTGAACCTTGCTGTAATTGCACGTTTTGGCAAGGATAATTTCATTTGCAGGAGATAAAGGGATTTAAATCCTGAGGTGTAGTGTAATGCAGGCTGAGGTGTGCAGACAAAACAGATACAGCCTGCTGAACAACCTGCATTTCTTTTAATGCTCTGGGTAGACTTCTAGTTGTGGGCAACATTTACAGCAGAGACAAAACAGTTCTCTTTTAAAAATATGCATAATGCCCACTTGTGGGAAGGGTCAGGTGCCAAAATAATTGTATAAGCTTTCAACAAGAGCAGAGGATACCAATGAAAAAAAAAAAAAGGCAGACCTTTTTATGACCTTTAAATGCAGACCTTTAATGAACATCTAAGTGTCTTTCTAGAGCCTGCAAAGTAGTTGAATTTTTCTTTTAAAAACATTTCTTTGGCTATCAGACAGATTTTTTCTTTGTGTCAGAGAGTGGAATAAGTCTTAAATATGTGTAGCAGTAACCTTAACATCCCTTCCAAAAAGAGGTGACTATACCAAGCTAGTAGCAACTTAACTGGGGTAGGTTTAACATGATTTGTGTCTCATCCAGTCTAGCTGCTCATTTTAATTATGGTAAAATCTGAATTCATCACTATAAATTAATTTTAGATAGGTATACTGAGTATTAAAAAAAAAAAAAGGGGGGTGGGGCAAAATCAATCCAAAATCCTAAGACTTCCATCCTAAGACTTTCCAACACTGTCCACGAGAGGTTATCAGGTACCTTGTGTAATATTTTCAAAACCATTGCTGTACTTGTGGTAATAAAAGTCCCTTTTTTGCCACTGGATGGAAAGAATATTGGTGCTGATATGCAGTGTATTCTGTAAAGCCAGGTGTCAGTATGAGTTGTGCATATTCTTTATTAGTTTTTTTTTATTATTTTGAAGCTCCATATTGTACTGATTTCCTTGTTTAAAGCTCAGTGTGTTCTCATTTTATAGTTCCAGCACAGCTGTTGTGGGAGCAGCAGGAATCACACTGGTGAGGGCAAACAAAACCTTTTTTTTTTAAAAAAAATAAAAAATTGGCTTCTTCAAGAAGCTGAATTAGCTTTGGAATTTGCATTTATTGAAATGGAAAGTGCTGTATAATTTAACAGGTGGAGAGAAGTTGAGCCTTTTATGCAGAAATACAAAGTGTGTTTGACCCCAGCCGTCCTCCCTTTTTCAGGGTGTGTTGCAGGTCAGATAAAAGAAGTTATTCCTGCATTTATTCCAGAAGACACCCATTCTGTTTGAGTTCCCACTTTTCTTTGAGATGTAGGAATGTAAGAGTAAGAACAGAGCTAATTTTATTTAGAATGTGTTTCTAAAATGAGTGCTGTCATTCTACTCTCAAACTGAAGACTTTGTGCAGTAATTATTTAACAGGGTGTCAAAAAATCCCCTTCAGGGTTCTTACAGCTCTAAATGTTGTTAATTTACAGCAAATTTTAGAGGTTTCAGGGAGTTCATGGTGACATGAATTGTGTTTTAGGGTGGGACTGTGAGTAGCAGCATTAAAAATGGACAAAGTTAAGAAGTCCCTAACAAACCCTGTGGAATTTTCCACTCATGAAGTAGAAACATGCTTTGCTGTGCAGGTGTAAATGAGACAAAGATGTACCTGAATGCTGGAAGAGCTAATTTACCTGTGAAAGTGAAATGGAAGCTCTGAAGTGTTTTCTGCTTCTCAACTGAAAGGTGTTTGTGATGTTCACAACATTGTGGCTGAGGGGAGAGAAGACAAAGATTAAACTTCAATTAATGGTGTCACTAAATGGCTTTCTTACCTCTCTGAAGGGGTATGGGGATGGAAATATAATAAATGGAATAGTTTGGGGGTTTAGGTCTTCAAAACAGTATCATCATTTGCCACAAGCAGGTATTTTGCTTATTGGTGTCCAGTGTCCAAATGGTTTTTTTTTAGAGCAGATGTTTTTGTTCTGAGGCAAAAGGCTGGAACAGTGAGAAAGAAGGAATGGCATTTTTATGTCAAGCTTTTTAGGATCTGGTGTGATTTCAGAGAGAGGCACTTTGAGCAAGGTCCAGTTCAGGACAAGGCTGTGAAGGTGATCAGTGTAGGTGACTGGTGGTTCATCTGAAATAAACTATTTAAGAGATGAATAAACAGACATCTCCTTAGTGATCAAAATCAGTAGATTTTTAAACGAAGACAAAGGTTTAACAATAGCATCTCTTGTTAAACAGGCACAGTGTCTGGCCTTGATCACATCCCATTTTTTCTGCCTGGAATATGCTGCCTAAGCAAGGAAGGCTTGAAAAATCCCTGCTCCAGTTGTGAGCATAACAACTCCTGTAGGTGGGCATGAAGTGAGCAGATGGTGCTCTTCAGAACCAGGCTGCTACTGATGACTGACTCCCCCATGGAAAAGGAACTGGAGCAGAAATATTCTCACTTTTTTTTTTTTTTCTTTTTTTTTAGCTGCTGCTTGCCTTCCTTATGAGGAGCCTTCTTTGCCTGCAGTAAATGTAGCAGGATTAATCACTGCTGCTATGTGCAGGGCTCTTCAGGCTTCAGTGGAGCCCTGTAAGGTCCCTATTCATGTCACCACAGGGCTGCTCACTTCAGGCTCTTCCTGCAGAAGAGGAAAACTCTGGAGTTACTGGCCAGGAAGACAAAAAAAGATGCTGTGCTTGTTCATCCAGCTGAGAAAATGGTGGGCGGGTCAGTTTCTGTTGAGAGTTACCTAAAGACAGAGTTTTCTTGATTTTTCTTGTCTTTAAGCATTGTGTGGACAGCTTTGTAGTTGTGGAAGTGCATCTGTCCCAAAGTGTTGAGCTTTAAATAAGCTTTTTTTTTTTTTTTTTTTTGGTACTTGGTGAGTGGTTAGTGTGGTCCCAGACAGCAGCCATCAAACTTGGTCAAATCTGAAAAACAGAGGATAGAGGAGAAACAGAGAATTAGACCTGTATCTGGGCAGCTAGATGGTATTTGCCCTCAGGTTTTGAAGTCAAAGCCCTTAACAAGGTTCTCTAAAAGAGCTCATTTGTTATATTTTTTTCAGAAACAGCTTGCCTGTCTCCTACTTTCCACAACAACTTTTTTTGTGTGTGTTTTTTAATTTTCTTTTTTGGTGCTTTTATGTGTCTGGACACTATCAATGTGGCAAAGTCAGCAGCATGGGTCAAGGCAGTTGGAGGAAGGAGTGTTGGCCAAAAAACCACAGTAGAAAAGAGGAGTAAAATGCCAAATGGGCACAGGGGAAAGTAAAATGAGCAGGACCAGTGTTTCCCACAGAACTCATTAACTTAAAAACCAGTAGGAAACACTTTTTGTAATGAAGGGTGAGTTTGTTCCCTTCTGTAATCATCCCGGCCACTTGGTTATAAGTGACTGGTGTGTTAGAGGAGGGGAACTCTTAATAGTCCTTTGATTGCACTGGATTGCCAGGCATTAAGTTCAAGCTGAAATATTTTGACTTTTTAACATGCTTTAAAAACAAAGATTATTTTGGTGTTTGCTGCTGATTAAAAATGGCAGAAATCCCTCGTTTCTGAGGGTTGTATAGTGGCTTTTTTCCCCTAAATGAGCATGGTTCTCATTGCTGTGGATTACTTTATCATTTGTTTAGCTTAGCAGAATTTTCCCTATTTAGTAGGTAGGATACAACCAAAGTTTTTTCACTCTTGTGCCATTTGCACCCTCTTCACTTCTACTCTTGGAAAAAATTGGTTTTAGAGACACTACAGACATTTCTGGCACACTACAGGTATTTCTGGCAGCAGTTGGAGTTAATCAGTACAAAGATTCTGATGTTGAGATGGACTGGGGAACCAGGTGACATTATTTCTTTTCATGGCCCCAAATGGATGGGGACAGAAGTAACATCTCAGGCTATGGAGATTTTTTTGCAGGCTTTGGGCTGTGATGAGATGAGGATTAAAACAGCAAATGGAAGCACTTGCTCCCATCAGCTGGGACCTATGTGATCTCTTGGCTTTGGTTTGACTTCCTCCTTTTGTTGCCTGGAAAATAGGAATTTCTCATGGTAGTGGAATGAGCTGGGAGAGAGGAATTATCTTGTGAGTTGAAAAAGCTGCTTTGCTGGGAGCAGAAAGGCGAGGGTCTTTGTTCAGAAGGCAAAAGGAGCAGGATTTCTGCTTTATTGCAGCTTTCCCTGCTCCAGGAGGAAAGACTTGGAATAAATCCCATGAACAAACTGGGGAGTTGTGCTTTAGGCCTTTATCTCTGGTGTGTTTTAGGCTATTCCCTCTGCTCCTGCATGTGCATATTCATCTACAAGGTGTAATTTAGGTTTTTTCTAGACTGCTCTTTGTTCTCTGGATGCAATATCTGTTTATAAGTTGTGTAGTGATACTTGATCTCTAAGTATAAATCTTATTGCATTAGGAAGTAAAGAAGCCAGAAGTAAAAATTTGTTGTGTGGACAGTAAAATTAAATTATTGGAGCCAGGTAAAACCTTCCCTTAGTAACTTCTGGGTCTTCTGTTGTGTGGAGAAGTCCATCCTGATTGCAGTAGTGTCATAACTGTGTGAGAAGCTTTTTGTCAGGGCTTTGTGGGATGATTTCTGGGCTCACAGTGCAAGATGATCTGAAATCTACAAATAGGAATCAGCCAAAAACCCTCAGTGCAGCAATTTGGCTCCTGCTTGAATAAGCAGCATTCCATCTGGGATCTTATCAGCTTTACAGTGATCCTGGCTGCTTTGCTTGGAAGGAAAACCTTCTGCATTTGCTTTAGTTTGTGAGTCAGCAAAGCACCAAAGGTATCCAAAGTGCAGTTAGATCTGGAAAAGAAATGTTGATAGGTTTTCAGGTATATAACATCACTTTTTAATTGATTTTTAGATGCTTGTATTAAAGACTCAACCTAGAGATCAGATCTCAGATGTGAAATCATCTGGATGCATGACCATCTGGAATTCCTGCACTTTCAGGAGTTAATTAAAAAAATAAATATCTATGTAATCAGTATTATTCATGTTTTCTGCAGGCTCAGCCAGACAGTGATGGGAAGGATAATTTTGGGAGGGGGAGCTGATTATCCTGGACTGATGAGCAAAATGTCAGCACTGGCAATGAAGTTGTGAGACCAGAAGGAGGTTTGATACTTCATGAGACTCAGATCACTCAAATATAAGGTTTAGAGTGTGACAGGGATTTTTTTCCCCAAGTTCAGCAGTACCTGGAGTTACTCAGACACAGCATGGATGTAATGCTGAATTTCTTTTCACTTGATCAGGAAAAAAACCATTCTGGTAAACATTTAATAATTAAAAGCCTGTAGAATGGACAGTAAACTGGAGATTTATATCCATTCCCAGCTCTTTGAGAGGGGAAGGAGTCCTGATATGCAAACCAAACTCCCTGGTGGTTGCTTGGCATCATCTGGAGCCAAGTTTTGGGACTGAACAGATGTTTAGGAGAACAGGACACTTGCAGACCAGGCTGTGGTTCTTTGGGGATGTTCCCAGCTTATTTAGAAGGAGTTGTTGGTAGAGGTAATACTGTATTCAGCTGAATAACTTGCTAGTAAATTGTGTCTTTTGAGCACATCATTAGATTAATTGCTCTTCAAGAGAGGATAATTTTTTTTTTAAGTGAAACGTGCATTTATTTAGTGTATTTCAAGGAAAAACAAATTAGTAGTGTGCTGCTGGGGCTGACTTTTCTGGAATGAAAGGGGATTTGCTGTTATTTGGTGTCTCTTGTGGCTGCCCCACTTCAGCAGGTAAGGAGGCAGAATCTGTTGAGCTTTGTCTCCTGAAGTGACCTGGAGATCCCCTGGAACAGGCTTTCTGTGCAGCACAGTGTCAAGTTTAGGGAAAAATCATGGCTGAGGACTCTAAAATGTTAAAAATAATAAAAAAAATAGACTGTGTTCTGTTCCAAAGATTGACCCAACCTTTTATGCCATCTAAAGATTTGAACCTGTGCTGCTTTGAACCAGAGAGGCACAGCAGGAGTGCTTCATAAGCAGAAATAATTTGCACATTTAAGTGTTACGTGTTTTATTGGAGTGATTTGTGGTGAATTAAAGGTGTCTGCTAATTAATAGCAGAGTTGAAAATGCTTTAGAGTCGTGAATGGAAATTTGCATCTGTCTTGGGAATGTGCTGGAGGTTGTGTTAACATGGAACCATCCAAGTTAAAGCATTGGGGTTAATCTGTGACTTGCTAAAATGCTGGGAAATTAAATCTTAATTATTATTTTCAAGTTTTTAGTTACTTTTAGACAGTTTTCCTGCAAGATATTAATGAATTCTGAAGGAAAAACTTGTTTCCTCTGTCACTTGATGTCTATAGTTCCTTAATTTTTTTTTTTTTTTTTGGCCTTTAAAGCTGAGCCTGTGGCTTTTTAGGTTGCTGGAGGTGCTCAGGCTGCACCATAAAATAATCCCCGAGCATTTCAGGTTTGGAGATCACATAATTCCTGATGGAAGGAGTTAGTTTTGTTATACCTCTTGTATGTTGTTTCTAAGAGTGGTCACCTACAGTAAGTATGAGTAGAACTTGCTGAGGTTTCTTACTTCAGAGGAGTACATTGATTATCAACATGCTTAGGAGAAGAGCAAAATAAACACCTGGAGAAAAATCTACATTTTATTTGGTTGCTCTAAGCTTTGCTGCCTCACAAACAGGTAGAAGGAAAAGCTCTGAAAAGTCCACATAGCTACTGCCTACTTCTGAAAGCACTGAACCAGCAGTTGGGTTCTTCTGACACATCTCAATGGCTTCATATTTTTACTGAGTGGAAAAAAAAATATAATCAGGTAATGCCTTGCTTTTCTGGCACTTGGTTTTGAGGTTTTTTTTTTACTGGGATTTAATCTACAGGAAATCTGGGAAGCATTCAGAGTCTTCTCAAGAACCACCTTGCAACCTTTCCCTATCTAGCTGGGGAGATGGGTTGAATTTGGGAGCTGCAGCAGACTGGGAAGAGCTAGTGAAACACAATAAAATGGTTTTATTCTCCTTAGGAGGATGGGCTAAGGAGTGTTGGCATGGGGGGAATTCAAGAGTGAGAGGTTAAGGTGGAGGAATTTGAAGGTTTTGGCTGCCTTTTGGTTATCTCCTCCTTCGGGGGTTCATCTTGGAGCAGTCAGCTGCTGGAAAGCAGAAGCAGAGGCTGGGAACTTGAGGCAGAGAGCAACTTGAACTCTGCACTCCAAGAAATAAAGGTTTAAATGTTTGACCTCTGAGTCCCTTAAAGGTGTAGGGAAAAGATTTGGGCTAAAATATGGGTCCTGCAGCATTATGGGGTTCTGGAGTAGTGGGGAGACTTCGGCTGCAGAGTGGAGATGTCCATGTACAAGCTGAACCTTTATTCTTCTAAGTAGTGATCCATATTCTTGTATCCTTTTATTCTGCAAGCTGCTTTCTGCTTCAGCTTTGGTGTTCCTTGGCTTTATTTCAAAGGCTTTATTTCACTTGAGGCTTGGGCTTTTTTTCTTTGAAGCAGCAAAATTGGTATTCAAGGAAGATGCATTCATTCTGTTCTGTGAGTAAACATTGAACCAAAGTTCTGGAAATCCCTCTTTCAGGACATTTTGTAATCCTTTAATGCATCTCCACAGGTTTTTTTTGACCCAAACTTCCATTTCACTTTTAAATGTCTCTTTCTCCAAGGGAGTTGTTCATTCTAAATCTTAAATATAAGTTCTTGAAATAGCTGCAAGCACTGCAGCTTTTACTTGTGTCTCTATATTTCTTTTAGCAAGCTTTCCTCATTTTTATACTGCTCTTTATTGATTTTAAGTGCTACTAGAGTGGTCTTTTCTGGAAGTCATTGCTTCTGAAAGATGATGAGTAAGAGAATCACAGCTGGAGAGATTCTTCAGTCAGGTTGCTGAGAGCAAGGGAAAAGAAGTTACTGTTCTTATGTCTTGTGCCAGCTCTGGGATATTTAAGTTACGCAGTGATGCACTGCACAGACCTTTTATCTTGAGGTTTTTTGGTTTTTTTTTCTTCCATATAAACTTTTAAAGCTATTAGTTACAGTTATTTCTCCTCAGAGGGCAGAAGGTTATTGAAGCTGGTGTCCTGGAAAGATGTAAGATGCTTGGGAGCATCCCTGGCACCTAGTTAAAAGCATTGTGAGGTTTTTATTTCTTTGGTAAAATGATGAGATTTAAAATCTTCCAAAAATTAAAGGTGAGCAGTGCTGATAAGCAGAATAGTGAACTGAAATCTTCTCTGCCTAATTACAAACACAGCTAGTAATAAAAAGAGGCTTTGGAGTGTGTCACTACCAACTCCTGTGGCATTCTCTCCAAAAGCAGATTATTTTACAGAGGGCAGAAGGTTTGTGGATGGTCAGGAGCCTTTTCCTCCCTCGCTGCAGGTTTTCTGTGCAGCAGTGATGCTGTTCCTGCTGACTCAGGGGCTTCCAAGGTGCAGATCACTGATAGCATGCAGGAATTAGCTTGCTGGTGGACTCCCTTTCTTCCCAGGAGGAGTTGTTTGCCTTGGGATCCATGTGTGTTCAACAGGAAAACATATTTCTGAGCAGCTTGTCAAATTGAAATTATTGAAGTTGTGAGTTCCCTGGAGTTTTCCCTACTGGTGGCAGCCTTGATATTCAGAAAACTCTGACACTGTCTTCTTGCTGAGTGTAATTTGTGAAAATCCAACTGAGATGCTGACTGAAGTGTAAGAGCACTGTAACTTTTAACTCCCCTGGGTAAAGTTATTGTCCCAAGTTTGTAGAAATAAATCCTTTTCATGCTTTCCTTTGCACCTGCTCTCCACATTTCAGGAATTCTCCAGAGTGGTAAACTGAAGCTTTCCTTGATAGCTGATTTAGGATCTGTAGATTCCTTGTTTTACAAAAGACTTTAAACATTTCTCTTTTTTTCTTTTCATTCCTTTTTTTTTTTTTTTTTCTTGAAGAAATGAAAATTTAGGAGAGGATTTGCCAGAGAAAGAAGATGGGAGCAAATAGCAGCAGCATCAGTGAGCTTCCAGAAAATGAATACTTGAAAAAATTATCAGGAGCAGAACCCATCTCAGAGAATGACCCCTTCTGGAATCAGCTGCTGTCTTTTAGTTTCACCACTCCAACAAACAGGTAAGAACTAAACTTTGGGTAATGTATTTGGAGCAGTGACAAGTCTGAAGCCTCAAACATGATGCTGCCACTGAACTTGGTGAATTGGGAAATTTCTGTAACTCACTATTAAGTTAGCAGTTGAATTTCTTAATCTCTATGGCTTTTCCCCACTCCCTTTCAGAGGAAGCTTGGCATGCTGCCTCTGCAAAAATGTTTTCTAAATATCTACCTAAATTTCAAGTTCTGCCTGTCTTTTCACTCTAGCAAGTGGTGTAGATTTGAGAAGAATTAATATTTTTTAAGAGAATCCCTTCCTCATCTCCAGAAATACAGAACCTAAGTCCTAGTGACTTGTGTTAACCCAAGTCTATTGCTAAATTTGTTTGCCTCTCTGTTGATTATCAGTCTTACAAGAATAATCTGATATTACTTAATACCTTTAGGTATTTAAACTGGTTTTACAGTTTATAATGTCACCTGATACTTTGCTGCCAGGTGACTGTCTTATTTCCTCCCTTATTATTAGCAGTATTGCCTTGCAAAGGACCTAACTTTTTCATACAGGGTCATTCTCAACACTTGGATAAGAGGTTTAAATAGGCCACAATGTGTTGCTGCTAAAATTTGGACTACTTTTAATCTTTTATAAATTGCAAAACATGTTTTGTCTGTTGTTCTGGCCAATTTCATTGCCATCTTTCAATGTATTTACTTATTTATTTTGCTGGTGGAGCAGAGCTCCTGTTAAAGTAAATGGCAGTCAAAGGTATATATTTTTTTTTTTTTTCAGAAGATGAAAAACTAATCCAGATTTAGGACTGCCCTGAGCTCTCAAACCTCAAATAGTTGGAAACCTCACAGTTTTCATGTTACAGGAGATAGCTCTGTGCTGTGCTCACAGGAGCTTTTGAAAGGCAGGGAGAAATAGTTATTTTCATCAAGTTTATTTTCTCACCAATTAGGTCAGGTAGCTTGGACTTGAGTACTTGGACTTGAGTAAGTGAAAAATGGAGCAAGGGTAAGAGAAAATGGTTAAATATGGCACTGGGAGACATTTCCTAGGTGTTATTTTTTAAAGAGTGAGGAGGAGGAAGGATTTAGGAGGGCACAGCAAGAAGGTGGTGGTGTAAAGGATTGTAAAGCACCTTTAACAGGGGGTGAGGGAGGAATTTTTTGTGTCAAAGATCCCTGAAGATGCAAGAACTGTGTACAGCCTCCCCACAAATAACAAGATGGGCAGTATTCTAAGAAGTTACTTAACAATTCATAGCTGTGGGGCTTTTTAGGGAGAAATAGTTACATAGAACCCCCCAGCAGCTCCTGTGAAATGTTCCTCTTGCTCCTCTTTCCCCCACCAAAAGAAAAGGTTTTTTCATAGCTTGCTTTGCAGCTTTTTTGTGCCTATTTCATGCAGGTAGGTCCAGTGCAGAGGGAGGTGGCTTAAAAAAAAAACCAAAACCAACAAACACGACCCAAAACACAACAAAAAAATCAACCAACAAAAAACAAAATAAAACGAAACAAAAACCAACAAAAAACCCCGACCCAAAACAACCCCAAACAAGAAACATAATTAAAAAAAAAATCAAGCAAAAATGTTGCTCAGAAGCAGGTTGAATTAACTAAACACCAGATGGTGCTCTTGCCTGGCAATTGGGCATGCTTTTGAGGCCTCTTTTGTGTAGCTTCATAATTGGAAGGAAACAGCAAGTTCCCATTAAGCTGCATCTTACCTGGCAGAACCATCTGTTTTAGGTTTCCTTCTTTTCACTGGAAAAGGTGATTGTGATCTCTTCTTCCATAAAGCAGGTCATGGATGCTGAGCAGGTAAAATCCCCCTGGGTTACAGATGTCCCTGCTGAGAAACTTTTGGGTTCAGCCCTGAGGAAGTATTCTTGGTGGCCTAAGTTCACACTCTGCTGCATCTTCATTTGTTTTCTTTACAGATCCTTTTTTGTTGCACAGAATGGAGCAGAATTAAACCAATATAAAACCTCTTAGATCTGCCCCTTCCTACGTTTCAAGTGGCTGAATAATTTTTTTTGAAAAACAAAACAAAACACAGCTTTTCTGTGGGACTTTAGAAGTTACTGTTACGAGCAAGAGCTGTGAAATTTACTTTGGAGTTTTAGCACTGGGTTTAGGCAGATCTTTGTGTTTGTCTGGCTCTCCTACCAGTTGCAACCTCCTCCTTAGCAGTGGTGTTAATTACAATTCTTTCCTGATGGAAAACTTAAAACCAGACTTAACTAACACAAAACTTGCTGAAAATCATGTGCTTAATATTTACTGTTCAGCTTTGTTCCTTCCCTGGAGTTTTTTTTTAATGAGTGCCTGGTTCAAGAATAGTGTGCATGAGGCTTTTTTATGGGAAGACATAAAAATGAGCAGCTTTTATGGTACATTTTTAAATTGGTACAATAAATTATCTGCAGCTTTTTATTCTTTGACTTCTTTCCTCCAAAGTAGTCCATTAAAGTCAACATTCACACAGTAGGAATTTACTGAATGTGTTGATTCTGCTGTTTGCTGTTGGGTGGCAAGGAGAAAAAGCTTTACTTAGAGTAAAAAACTGTCAGGAAAGATGCTCTCTTTTTTTTTTCCCCCCTCCTCTTTTAGGGGGATAGTTTTCTGCTGCAGTTCAGCTCATTCTTATTGTAATTGCAGTTTGTATGCAAATTCTTGTGCCATGTTGAGATATTTTAACACAGAAAACCACAATGAAATGTGTGGTTTCATCACTGAGATGGTGATGTCTTGAAAAAGGATAAAACCCACGTGCTTCCAAGATTGCCGCTGGCTGGCAGCAGCTTGCACTTTTTTAATAATTATGGTTTTGCTGTGGGACTGGTGCTGAATTTAAGGTGAGGCAACTGAAGTGAATTCAACTGCTCTAAACTAAATCCACTGAATTTGTGTTTTCCTTTTTAATTGCCTCCTCTTTTGGGAAGTAATAATTTTTTACAATAGTTGCCAGAGTAGCTGACTGCAGAATTCAGCTTTCTGGTAGTGAAAAGCCAGAAATAAAAATCTGCAGTCAGTGAAAACTATGGTTTGGTGGTTTGTTTTTTTTTCAGCAATAGAATGCTTAATTTACCATTCTTCTCCACCTTTGTTGAAAGGATGTTTTTTTACAGAAAACCACCTTGCTGATGGGGAAACTCTTTGTACTGTGAGTGTTTACTGCAAATACAGAGTGCTTAAATGCCAATATAAATAGAAATAACTTCAGATCTGCTATGGTAGGGGAGCCATTTCAGCAGGACAAAGCAGAATTTGTGTTGTCTGAACACTTTCAATATTCTGGTTTACTTGATCAGAGCCTAAACATCTAATAACTCATTTCCACTCAACAGAGGGTAACAGTTTTGGTTCAGTATTCCCCTATTTTTGAATTAGTGTGTGTGGATCCAGTTCTCACATGGCATTTAGATGATAGTGCAGGTTTGAGGGGTCAATAATAATAAAACAAGAGAAACCCATTGCTTGTGTAACCATTTTTATTTTCTTTCCCTCTCCCTAGTGCTGACTTAAAGCTTTTGGAAGAAGCCACAATCTCAGTCTGCAAGTCTCTAGGTGAGAAACTGGGGAAAAAAAAAAAAAACAGCTCCAGAAAAAGCAGACATAATGTGTTTGTATAGAAATCTTCAGGATATTGGAATCTGGGTTCATTCTAGATATTATTTGAGCTAAATTGTGTTAACTTCTGCATGCTGTGTAATCACATCTTCTTTTTCCTCATCCAGTGGAGAAGAATCCTCGGACAGGAAACCTTGGCTCCTTGATTAAAGTCTTTCTTGCTAGAACCAAAGAGTTAAAAATCTCAGCAGAATGCCAGAAGTAAGTGCCCAGAAAAGAAAAAAAAAAAAAGCAAAGCTGTTTGTGCCACTTCACTTGTAAAACATTGCTTTTGCTGCTAGCTCCTGAGTGGTTTACTTTCCTAGTTAATGCATCACAAACCAAAACCTAACATCTTCTTAAATTGTTCTTTGAAACTGAAGAAATATGAAGCACTTTCCAAACACAGAATATTGAGTGTAGCAGGTACACAGATTGCTGGGGGAAATTACAGGTTTTTCTTCCTGTTGTGTGTTCCGTGCACCATTTGTACACAATTGTGTTTGATTCCTGGTTGCCACTGGTTTAGAGCAGTTTAAAAAACACCTGATCTTTCCAGCTAAAACTTAAATGGATGAACCAGTGTTTTATCTGGGAAGTATTTTGAATTGGCTTAGATTTGAACACAAACTTCTATATAAAGACATCCAAGATTAGTGACAGTAACTAATCTTGACACTGTTTTTTTGTCACAGTAACTCTCACTGGTTTTGTTTACCCCTTTTCAGCAGTAGGAAAGAACTCCAGGAGGTTCAGGGCTATGTAGTTTTCCCAGGAAGTTTTCTGGAAGTGTTCCCCCACCCAAAGAGAAATGTCCAATTCTCATCAGATCTGGCACTTCCAAAATGAAGACTTTGCTTTTTAGTGCCTCTCTGCTCCCACAGTTGCCCTCAGCCTTTTTTCTTTTATCTGGAGGAAAAACTTATTCCTGCCTGGGTAGTTTGGGATGCTTGTTTCATACCCAAAAACCTTGAAAATAGAGCTCCAAGCAAAAGCTTGACTGGGTGGTTGTGTAATGGCTTCCCAGCACTTACTTCTTTGGACTCAAAACCACGTAATGAGGTGATATTTCCCTTTTGTTCACAAAACTTGGAAAACAGTTGTGTATGCTGCACAAAATAACCTTGCAATAGTGTGCTCCTGAAGTCCATAAATGCCTGGGGTGATCTGCAGCCTGACTGGGAAAAGGGCTGAGGTTGAGGCAGGCAGAGCAGCTTTCATATCAAAGCTGCCTAAAGTTTTCAGATATTCCTTTAGCTGAAATCCATAGTATCCAGAACCCTCCAGGAGTATGCTGAGCCACCTGGGGAGTTGTTTGAAGAGTTGTGCTTCTGGCAAAGATGATGTTTTTAGCCAACACTACAAGCTGAGCAAGGAATGGGGTTGTATTCTTTTAGGGGAAGGAAAAAAGAGCTCATTTTAAATACATTTCCAGGTTTGTTTGGGTTTTTTGCTGCAGCAACAGCATCTCCCTGCTTGTGCATGTTGCCTTTTCCTTGTTTCAGTTGCAGGAGCCCCTCTGCCTCTGTTTTCTTCTGGTTTTTGAAGCATTTTTGCAGGTAAAGCATTCCTCATCCTTCTTTGTTTCTTCTTTTCCAGTCACCTCTTCATCTGGCAGGCTCACAACGCCCTGTTTATTATTTGCTGCTTGCTCAAAGTCTTCATCAGTCAAATGTCAGAGGAGGAGCTGCAGCTTCATTTCACTTATGAAGAGAAAGGCTCAGGCTCATATGGTGAGTACACAAGCTGCTGCTGGGGAAACAGAACCCACAGGGACCTGAAAACTTCTCCTGTTTGTAGAAGTGGTGGTGTTGGACCTCTTCAGGAGATCCCTGTCTCTCCTTAACTCAGGGTAACTCAACTCCTGGTTCTTGTGTGTCCATTTTTCTCCTGGCTACTCATTCACTCCTTCACAGTGACATTTATTAGCCATGATTTTTGTGCCTATTTGATGGCCAAGATGCTCAGCAATTATCTTTGAGCAGATAGTAAAACTTCTCTATAAAGTTCTACACACTTGGCACTACTTTTGGTGAACCTTTTAAAGAGATGTGAATTCTCTTCTCCAGTTGTGAGCGTGGTAGGATTAATCTGATAGTGTATTATAGAAAGTTTGTTTGATAATTTAAATAAAAAATGCACGTAGATCATGGATGTCTGATGACATAATGCAGTGTTTGAATTTTGAGATATTATTTTTTTGCTTATTTTCCTCATGAATTGCTGCTGAGTAGTTAGTGGAAAGTAACAGAACCACCACAAAGCACCTTTCTCTCTAAGACCCATTTAGTCTTGGTCCACCTTGTTTTCAGGATGATCATCATCAAACTCAGGCTGCTTGTGCTGCAGTCAGTGAGACCAAAAGCACCTGAAATCTGGGAAAAAAACCCCAAAATCTAGAGGCTCTGAGATGCAAAATCTCCTCACTGACTGCTTAACATTGTCTTGTTTTGACAGATTTTGGATGGCCAAACCTTGTTGAGTTGCCTGGAGCCAAGTTCATCCTGATAATTGTCTTACCCATTTTCCTCCTGGACTTTGCAATTCTTTCTGCAGGTCCAGTGTGTGCTTTGCCCTCCAGGAATATTCTGGAAGCTCAGAAGAAACCTCTGCATTTGTGCTGTCAACAAAAATGGGATTCTTGAGGTTTTTTTTTTTTTTTTCCTTTTCCCCAAAGGCTGTGAGTGCAAGGATGTTCTAGCCTGCCAGGAGAAAGTTGGATGAATACATTGCACAGGAGCAAGTTGCTACAGTGTTGTTTGCTGCTTTCCTTCAATAATAATCAGACCCTTAGGAGAAGTTTGTCCCTTTTGGCAGTTTTCAAATGGTTCTGTAGGCCAGGAAGTGCAAGCTTGGTTTCATAGAATCATAGAATGGGCTGGGTTGGAAGGGAGCTCAGAGCTCATCGAGTCCAACCCTTGATCCACTCCCCCCGTGGTTCCCAGCCCATGGCACTCAGTGCCACATCCAGGCTCTTTTGAAAGATCTCCAGACACGGAGAATCCACTACTTCCCTGGGCAGCCCATTCCAAGGTCTGATCACCCTCTCCAGAAAGAAATTCTTTCTCATCTCCAACCTAAACCTCCCCTGGCACAACTTGAGACCCTTTGTGCCCTCTTGTCTTGCTGAGAGTTGCCTGGGAAAAGAGCCCAACCCCCCCCTGGCTCCAACCTCCTTTCAGGGAGTTGCAGAGAGTGATGAGGTCTCCCCTGAGCCTCCTCTTCTCCAGCCTCAACACCCCCAGCTCCCTCAGCCCTTCCTTCCTCCCAGGAATTCTGCTGGATCCCTTCCCAGCCTCCTTGCTCTTCTCTGCACCTGCTCCAGCACCTCAAGCTCCTTCCTGAGGGACTTGCTGAGGGGCCCAGACCTGGACACAGGACTCAAGCTGTGGCCTCCCCAGGGCTGAGCACAGGGGCAGAATCCCTTCCCTGGACCTGCTGGCCACGCTCTTCCTCAGCCAGCCCAGGATGCCATTGGCCTTCTTGGCCACCTGGCCACACTGCTGCCTCCTCTTCAGCTTCCTGGCAAGCCAGACTCCCAGCTCCCTTGCTGCAACCACTCCCTGCCCAGCCTGGAGCTCCCCAGGGGCTTCTTGTGGCCAAAGTGCAGGACCCGGCCCTTGGAATCTTCAACCTCATCCCCTTGGGATCAGCCCAACTCTCCAGTCTCTCCAGGTCCCTCTGCAGAGCCCTCCTGCCTTCCAGCTGATCCACACTTCCCCCCAGCTTAGTGTCAGCTGGGAATTTCCTGAGGATGGACTCAATGCCCTCCTCTAAATCCTCCCTCAAGATATTAAACAGCACTGGGCCCAACACTGATCCCTGGGGGACACCACTAGTGACCGGCCGCCATTTTGATGCAGCCCCGTTCAGCACCACTCTCTGGGCCCGGCCCTCCAGCCAGTTCCTAACCCAGCACAGAGTGCTCCTGGCTGAGCCATGGCCTGACAGCTTTTCCAGGGGAATCCTAGGGGAGACGGTGTCAAACACTTTGCTGAAGTCCAGGCAGACCACATCCACAGCCTTCCCCTTATCCACCAGTCATGTCGCTTCCCCCACAATGAAGAATTTTCACCTGAGTTGAGAGAACATTGCACAATTTTTTAAGTCTCATTGAGACTTAAGCTTTAAGATTCAGCAAAAAAAAAAAAAAAAATCAATCCTGTTATTAACAAATCCTTACCTGGACTCAGCATCTGGTGAGCTGAAGCTGGGGTTAATCTTGTTAGCACAAATAATTCATCTTTTGTGAGGCTTCTGCTCTCTGTATCCTGGTGGTTTCTGTGCTGTGGGTCAGAGGTGTAAGGGGATCAAACCATCTCTTCATTTCATCTCCTCCCTGACCTTCAGTAGGAAAATTTATTCACTCACCACAGAGAAAATTTTACCACAAGGCTGCTGAGGACTTTATTTGGGGTCTTACAGCAGAGAAGAGGACACAAGAAGAGGGAATAAATACCCTGAAATGATTTCATGAGCCTTCACCTGTCATAGGAAGGAGATGAGGGATGGCAATTAATTAATGTACTCATTGCTGCCACTCTGCAGGGAAAGTTGGGAGCTTTTGAGAGTCCTCAGCTGAACACCAAGCCACAAAACCCAAAGCAGCTTTAAGGCTGCTGGTTGTGTAGCCCATTGAATGAGTGAGGCTTTAGGTTCTACAAGCAACAGATTATTTCATTACTGGGGTCCAGGGTCTGTCCTGGCTCTTGGATATCATTTTGTCAGTGTAATAAAAAAAAATATAAAAAAATATTCATTTTAAAGCCTCACCAGGCCATAAAAAAAACCCCAAAAACCTTGTTGGTCCCTGTTTATAGCTCACTCTCACGTTAGAGATTTGGCATGCAGCCCCTCATTGTCTTGGCAAAGACAAGAATTCAGCAAGAATTCATGTGGCCCAGTGAGGAGAAGGATACATTAATTATTGCAGCTGAATGACAGGGATTACAGCAATTAAACTTAACAAAAATTTAAAAAAAAAAAGCAGGAAAACCATCTTACGTTCTCCCTCCTTTGCTTAGCACTGCTCTTGACACTTTCTTCATGAAGAAAACACTTTTCTTGCTTCTTTTTTTGGGGGAAAGCTCTCTTTCATGTTCAAATAACATTATTCTCTCTTCAAATGAGTTTTTTATATAGCATGGGGGAATAAAACATTCTCAAAATGCACTCTCTTGAATTCTTCATCCCTTTTTTTGCTTTTCTTCTTTTCCTCAATTGTCAAGAGAAAAAAATGAGGTGTTTTGGGAACTGATCAGCAGTCTTGCTCTAGAAGCATCTTCTGGACTGATTTTCTGGGCTTCAGTGGTTTCTGTCTAAGGGTAAATACTCCTAGTAAATACTTCTGGTAGTTTTCTACTAACAGGAGCTATGTGTTGTTATTTTGGGGGATCCTTTAGAAAGGAAACCATATTTCCATGGCAAAAAACCCCAAGAAACAACCCTGATTTCCTTTAGAACATGCAGGACACTAGGTGACAATTTTTAATGTGTTTTTAGTAACCTGCTTGTGGAAAGAAAAGAGTTTGGCTTTGTTGGGAATATTCCCTCTGGTGTGCTGCTTCAAATTGTGTCCTGGATTTAGGGACAAACTGTGTTAAACACAGCTCCATAACCTGGCCATAAAGTGGTGTTTATTGCAGGGTATTTTTGATGGAAAATATAAAATCAAGAAGCATTTAGGTAAGCATGATGCTGTAAATACCTATGGGACAATAGAATAGAAAGAGAAAAACTAAAAAACCCCTTCACTTCCATATGTTGTAGGCTTCTGTTTTTATTTCAAAAGCAGAAAAAATTCCTAGTGAGCCAAGATATTTATCTTTGTTTTTTCTTTACTATTATCTGACAACCTCAGAGAGTTCAGTAAGTTTTTTCCTCAGGAAGTCTTGTTTTTTCCAGTTGCATGGAAAACCTACAGTCCTTATGTAAAACACCATCAGCTTGGTTGCTTTAGAATAAATTTTTACATGCTTAAAATGCTTTTTAAAAAATCATTTTTCATCATCCCATGCATCTTGTCACATTGGGTAGAGAACAATTTCTGCTCCCTTATAATGAACTCTGGAAATTCATGAATCCTTCATTCAAGAGATGTGGGTGTGCATTGATGCAAAAAAATAGTGTGGATTGGTGGCATGTATGTGGCATATGTTACTTTCCACTACAATACCAGCAGCTCATTTAATTTCTCCACCTGTTATTAGTTACTTGTTTTATATATCAGAGGCTTAAAATCACCATTTCCTCGGTTCATAACTCCAAGTTCCTTTTATTTCAGTAGAGTGCCATCTCCTCTAGGAATTCCTCCTAAATCAAAATACTGATTGTCTGGATCTATATGTTTAATTCTGGGCTTTCTTTTGCTGTTTGAAAACCCAGAAAACTTGTGATATGTTTCTTTTCAGGGGCAGAGTGTGAAGACCTCATAGAAGAACTGCTGTGTTGCCTCATCCAGCTCATTGTTGAAATTCCTCTCTTGTAAGTTGGATTTATTTATTATTTTTTTAATTCCTGCATGTGTATTAATCAAGTCACTTTGTACTACTAATTTCTGAAATGCCAGCAAATTGATAGTGAAGAAGAGAGAGAGGACCAAGAGGAATATTTCTGTAGCCCTCCAGATTTGTTGATGTGGCTGTTTTCAGGCATCTGAAAGGTTTTTTTTTGGAAATCAAGGTGTTTTTTTAGCACCTGTCCTGGTAAATTTCAACTTTTTTTTTTCCAAGACAACTTTGAGCAAAGAATAAAATTAATAGAAATTAATAGAATTAATAGAAATTGTTTTTTCATGTTAAGTTGTGTTTGTAATCCATGCCTAAATTCCTAGACACTGGAACAGGCTCCCCAGGAAGGTGGTTGGGTCACCATCCCCAGATGTCTTCAAGGGTTCTTTAGGGGAGTTTGGGGGAAAACTCTGTGGAAAAGGGATGATGGTTGAGCTGGATGATCCCAAGGGTCTTTGCCAAGCTGAAGGATTCTATGATTTTAAAATGCAGTGCCCCAAAAACATCTCATCTCAGCTTTGAAAAGTTTTCAGATTATCTGGTGTCTACTGCATGATCATGTCTGTCTGTCACACCTGACTCTGTCATCTGCAGAGGATTTATTTTTTATTCACTTCAGGTTGTTCATTGGGTTGGAAAGCTGACAGTAATGCAGTAGTTTTTGAAGTGTTGCTGTCATTAAATCCAGCTCTGTCAGCAGTACACCAGGGTTTTGGGTAGGTAATGAGTTAGTGATTCCTGGAACAGATACACTAATTTTTTGGAGCAGTTTGGAGGAAGTACAAATGCCTTAAAGGACTGGGATAGATGGGGAAGTACACAAATCCTGCAGGGTTGTATTTTCCCTCCTTGGAAGTCCCAATATCTATGGAGTCCAGTAAATTTTTTTCTCTCTTTCTGGCAGAAAAAAAAAAGCTTTACAGAAGTGATTGATCTTAAGCCTTTTCATCAGCTGTTTTGTTTATTCTGGGTGAGGCTTGAGGAGGCTCTGAGCACCCTGATTTAGGTGAGGGTGTCCCTGCTGACTGCAGGGAGGGGACCTTGGGAGGTCCCTTCCCACCCAAATCATCCTTCTTGGTGAATATGGTTGCTGGGAGTGGAAGTAGCTGCTGAAAGCACTTAGTTTGGTGCAGAATATAAGGATGGCTTATTAAAAAATAGGACTTTACAAAGCCTATAATCTTTAATATGCATCTGGATTGAAAACATACCCAGTTTTCATGAGGGAGAGGTGTGGAAGGCTTTTTTTGCTGTCTCCTTGAGAAATTTTGACTGCAATAGGATGCTACTGAATTGTTAAAGATAATATACACCCTAAAAAAGTGTTAGTATTGTTTTTTTTACCAGTCTAACTTGTTTACTAGTGTGTTAATGCCTTAACAATTTTATCCTTATATCATCAAAGAGGAAGCAGGTGAAAATATTGGTATCTCTAATGCAGGATCCATCTCTTCGTAAAAAAAATGTCACAGAACATTATAAACTAAAATGAGACATTTTTGTTTAATTATTTTCAGGAGGATAATCAGGGTTATTTTAGGTTGTGAGTTCACTTTTTACTTCCCTTCCTCTCCCTAATCAGACGTACACTCTAAATTCATTCCCTACTGCAGATCAAGGAAGTAGCTGATTTCTGTCTTTAGCTGGAATAAATCAAGCAAACGGCAAAACCTACTCTGTGAGTTTTGGGAATTGGGTGGAAGATATGAAATATTTCAGCCTGTAAGGATTTCTGCAGCAGGACAGGCAGGGTCCCTCAGTACAGCTGCTGTGAAAGATGGATTTCTGTTCTGGCAGACCATTAACATCTCCATACTGAGCCCATCTCTGTCACATCATTAAGGACAGAAATTTTTTTTTTGGGAGCCTTCTATAGCTTTACCACAAAAATCACAATTCCTGTGTCCCTTGGAGATGGAGTTTGATGGAGGAGAGAGCACAGGGGGACAGTCCCTGCCCTGCTCCCCACCCCAGGATTTCAGAGAGTGCAAGGCTTTGGCACTCTGGACAAGGCTTTGTGTGCTTTAAAAATCATCTTTGTATTTCAGTGACAAAAAGAAGAGAAAAGCTTGGAGTGGGCTGTAGAGAAGCAGTGTGTCTAAATCCATTTATTACATTTACAGCTGGAGATGCTTCAGTCAGGAGAGAGCAAATAAAAGGAGGGATTTTGCAGAACCTTCACTTGGCCAAAACGTTTTGATGTTGGAGGTGGTGCAGTTCCTGACTGCTGTCCAGGGAACTGTGATTCCATTTTACTTTTTGGAGTAAATAACTGATGTGCTCCTTGCTATGAAATCTGAAGCTGAACCCACCCTGCAGCTCTGCATCCTTATCCTTTGCTTTTCTGGCACCACCACTGGGAATATAGAAGCATTTGAGGGTGCTAAAAAGTAAACTTGACTCCTCACCACCAGTTCTAATCCTGAGACTAATGGAGAGTTTTACTCCATTTTCTGTGGTTCTGTGGGTTTTCTGTGGTTCTTTTATTTTAAGTCCTCCTCATTTTATGCTCATGGTTGTACTTGCCTGCCACAAATGAGATTTTTGCAAGGTGGACCTTGTAATAAATAAAAACTGAGCATCACTGCTTAAACACTCATCATCTTTTTAAATACAGATACTGGAAAAATCTTTGAATTAGAGAAGCATAAAGAGATTTTAAATTCCTAGTAGCTTCCAGGTAAAAAAAACAAACCACCTTTAACTGATGCTGGACTCTTGTGACTTCGTGGTACTGGGTTGTGAAGCATGTTGTGGAAATTAAAATAGTGAAAAAAATTCAAAGTACTCAATGAAAGTCTTGGTACTCAATGAAGATCTTTCTAAGGGGTTACAGGATGGAATTGTTGCACTGTGCAGCTTTTTACTTAGGGAGGGAGCAAATGGGATGTTGGATTGAAAGCAGGAATGATCCTGGTTCATATCCAGGTTATTTCATTGAGGTTAAAAAAGATTTGGTGTTGTCTGCAGTTCATTACTGTCCAAGGAGGCAGATTCTGGTTTCCTCCTCCTAAAAATATGGTTTGTACCAAAGGTGTTACAGGCAGAGGAGGGGACAGAAAGCACAAGATAACCCAAATTTGTGGCTGTCTCATCCACAGTTCTGCACCTTTCTCAATTCACCCAAACTTGAGGAGCTTTTCTGAACTCTTTGGTGTCAATCTTTAACCATCACAACACATTCTTTGGGCTTGGCTCATGGTTACCTCCAGCCCCTCATTTAAAGCTGAACAAGTGCTGGCAGGACCTGGGTCTCCTCAGCATTTCATACACTGAGCTGGCATTTCTGGAGTGAATTCCTGCCTTAGGGATCCAGTTTTGCTGGCAGATGGTTTGTTGGACATTTCCCTGACTTAGCACAATGGCAGTTGGGAAGAGTTTTATTTTAACAGGACAAAGGACACACTTTGGAGAGGTATTTATTATTTTTAAGTTGAAGTGTTGTCTGGAAATTACAGATGGAATGTTCTGGGCAAAACCTCAACGTTTTTACATTGTTTTTACATCTTTTGGCATATCAAAAAGAAGAAAAAAAAAAAAGGTTTAAGAAAAACAACCCATTGTTGGTATGAAGTGACCCTGGTTGTGTTTAATTTCTTGTTTAGTGAGAATTCCTTCTGCTAAACAGTGTATAACCTCAGGTGAAGCTACCAGATTTTCCTAGAAAGCAGTTTGTAAAGAAATCTATTAGACAAACCTTTGTTTTTCCTTTTTTTCTTGCCCTGCAGAGACATTACCTACAGCATTTCCTTGGAAGCTGTGACAACTCTGATTGTCTTCCTCTCCTGCCAGTTATTCCACAAAGAAATTCTACGAGAGAGCATCATTCACAAGTACCTGATGCATGGTCCATGGTATGTCCTGGGGGTACCTCATGGCAAAGCCAATCATTCTGGTGACATTTTTGGGGCTCCTTCCACTTAAAACCCAAAGGCAAGAAAATGTGTTTTCCATCAAAACTCATTCTGCTCAAAAAAAAAAAAAAAACCAACCCAAAGCACAAAGATTTGTGAAGCTGTCAGAAAGTTTCAAGTTTCAATCTCACAGCTCAGACTGTTTGGGATGCCAGGTTCATTGTTTTTGAGGGTGATTCCATGAAATTAGCTTTTATTTCTCAGGGTGGGTTTTTAGATTCAGTTCTGGGTCTTTTTCTGTAACACTGCAGGCAAGTGAAGCCAGAAATCTACTGATCCTGCTTGCAATGCAAATACACAGCAGCCCCTCAACAGATTTCCAGTTGTTTTGTGTTAAAATGCTTTGTCAGGGTGGCTTTTACTCATTTTGGCCAGGCTACCATTCATCTTTTGACTTGAAATTCTATGCAGGCAGCTTTTTGGTGAATGTATCTATTTGCTGGTTGTTTGGTTTTGTTTTTTTTTTCTGTAATTTCTACTTAGTGTAAGAGAGAGGAACTGTTTTGGGGTGGCAGGGCAGATCTCAGCCTTAAACTGCAGCAGAGCCTCAGTGTGTGGTGCTGAAATCTCTGGATGGAAGGAATTGAGGGTTTGGGGTAAAATGGGGAATGTTTGGGAGAACGTTACCTGTCCTGTGTAACCAAAGCCTGGAGTGAACACTAAATAAATGGAATTCTTCTTTCCCTTGGGTAAGTATTATCCCAGTTGTCTCTTGAGGTAAAAGAATACAACGATTAAGTGGTTGATTTGTGGCAGGAGGTCAAAAGAGAGGGGATTCTCCCCCTAAATTCTGCTCCTGTTAGACCCCAGCTGGAGTATTGGCTCCAGGTCTGGTGTCCCCATCAGGAGAAGGACATGGATCTGTTGGAATGAGTCCAGAGGAGGCCCCAAAGATGCTCCAGGGGCTGGAGCAGCTCTGCTGTGAGGAGAGGCTGAGGGAGCTGGGATTGTTCAGCCTGGAGAAGAGAAGACTCCATGGGGACCTCAGAGCTGCCTTCCAGTTCCTGAAGGGAACCTCCAGGAAGGCTGCAGAGGGACTTTTCCCAAGAGTGTCCAGCCAGAGGAGAAGGGGAAATGGTTTGAAAGTGCAGGAGAAGAGGTTGAGGCTGGATCTGAGGAAGAAGTTCTTCAGCAGGAGGGTGCTGAGACTCTGGAAGAGATTGCCCAGAGAAGCTGTATTAAAAAAGGAAATAAAAAAAGAAGTAGTTTCCATGCCCCTGCTGTTGAAGCTGCTGCTGCAGAGCCCTTCTGAAGTCACTGCAGCTTTACACTGGCCAAACCTTGGTGTTCCTTTCCTTTCCAGTCTATTCCCAGGAACTCTGGGAGATTCAGTGTCTCTGTTTTACAACCACCCTTTGCACCCTGCCTGGGCTTTGTTGTGCCAATTTCTGCAAGTTGTGAGTCAACTCAAGCTGTTTTTTATTTCTTTTTTTTTTTTTTCTTTTTTCTCCTCCAGTCTCCCATACACCAGCAGACTTGTGAAGACTTTGCTGTATAATTTCATTAGACAAGAAAGAAGCCCTCCCCCAGGGACCCACCTCTTTCAGCAGCAACCAGATGGAGGAGGCCTCCTTTATGGGATTGCATCTGGGGTGGCAAGTGAGTCTTGTCTTCTTATAAACTATTTATATTTATGTATTAATATTCTTAGAAACTATACTTACAAAGGTCAAGTGATGCCTTCATGTGAGCTCTCTTCTCACCTCCACATGTGTCATAACCCATTTCTTTTTCCACAAGTGGTCCCAGTGTGGGTGCTGGGTGTAGCAAAGCTGTCCCGAGCCCTTCTTGGATTGTAACCATGGATGGTTCACCTTGAGATGTGTTGGAATTTGAAGCAATTCTATCCTCATGGACACGTGGTAAAAGTAGCACTTAGTTCCTCTTTTTTGTTTTCTTGAGAATTTTAAAAGAACCAACCCAGCCAAACAATGAGTGCCCTGCTTGATAAATCCCATGCTTCCACTTATTTAAAATATTGTGAGATACTTTGATGTGCATATTGTATTTACTAAGGTGGATGTGAGGAGCTGCTCTGGGGCTCTGCTTTGAGCAGAAGGTTGGACCAGGAGGTCCCTTCCAGTCTTGAGGATTTTGTGATAGAAGGGAGTGACCCAGGGAAGAATTGTTGTGCCATGCTGCAGTGCATTCTGCTTTGTCCTGAGACTGAGTCTGACCTTTTGTGGGTCAACTCTTTGCTGTTGATGTTGCCTGGAGATTCTCAAAGTCTCAATGCCATTTTTATTTGTTAAGAAAAAGGGAGTTTGTGTGTGTCTTATGCTCTACACTGTGTTTTGGTTGGTGGTTGCTCTCTTTCCCCCCACCAGATGTCTTATTCTTCTCCTACCAAATCCCATATTGAATCCAAAACACAGCACTAAGAAGGCAAATTCCCTCTCCCAGCCAAAACCAGGAGAGTATTCCATATAAAAATTCTTCCCTCTGATAAGAATAAAGTACATTATATTGCTTAATGTTCAGGGTATGTTTTGTTTTCTCCCAGTGAGCTGAGTAACATTTTCTGAGTGGGTTTCGTTTAAACCTGATGCTCTTTATTTTGCTCCTTTGGGAAATCCATTCACTGGCAGCATTCCTTGGGGATATTATAAGTTCAGACTGGAAGTTCTCTGCCAGCAGATCTTTTCCAGTTGGTGACAGTGTCCTTGGCTCTCCTCAGGGAGGCAGTAAAAGCATTTCTCTGCAGCACAGAGGAGGTTACACACAGCTTAGGTGCTGCTGGAACAGAATTCTCAGGGTTGGAAGGGACCTGGAGAAACCATGGAGTCCAACTCCTCACTGGTTTCCAGTTTACACACTCCAGGGTGGACCCTGGCTTGTAAATGCAACACCTAACAAATGCTTGGTTTGCAGTTTATTTAAGCAGAGGAAACAAAATTAATGAGATGATTGCCTACAACCTTTTAACTTGAGACTCCCAGCAGGTACCTTCTCTTCCTTTTTCCCAGTTGCTAAAGAAAATAGCTCTTAAAATGCTGCTCTGAAGTGGTTTGCAGGGTGTGGGTGAGCAGGTCTCACTGTCTGGTTTGATTTCTCTTCTTACCTGATGGTTTTGCTCTTGCTTAGAAGCAAGGTGCTTCCTATCAGGTAGGTAAATAGTTTACTCTGCATTATGTCACTTATTTATTGCCCATTATATGCCTTATTTATTGCCCATTATATGCCTTATTTATTGCCCATTATGTCCCTAATTTATTGCCCATTACATCCCTGATTTATTGCCCATCCAGACTGCCACCCCTCCTTCCCTCCTCACTCATTCCTCTGACACCAGATCCCCCCCCATGACTTTTTCCTTCTTGCAGTTTTTAATACAAACTCTTCAGGTTTCTCTTCTTGTTTCTCCCTACACTCCCATCCCCTTCATTCCTCTTCAGCCCTTCTCTTAACAACTCCCTTCATTTCCTCCCACCTTGGTTTTCTTGCTTCTTCCACAAGCACCTGCAGTCCCAGCTCTTCTCCCAGTACCTTCAATTAAAGCTTTAAGTCCAAGAAAAAGAACTTTTTTTTTTTTTCTAGGAAAAGCTTTCTGATGTTCTGCATGGGAAAAGGGGGGAAAAATAAGTACCTCATCCTGTTGGAAAACAGAAATAATGTTTTCTCGTGGGGGCCAAACAGTTGGTTAATGTTTCTCTTGTCTGGTTATTTATAAAATGTTGGATTATGGATAAAACTTATACAATAGGATTGGTTGAATAAATGGTATGTTTTGCTATCTGTAATATCTCAGGATTAACCCTTTGCAAGCCTTCATTTTATAGAGCATCAGGAGCACAAGTGCAGTGCAGGTGAGAAGAGAGGAGAGCAAATTAATAATCTGTGTATGAAACAGAGGCAGATTTGGAGCAGATGTGGAAAACTCAGACATGATTTCTGCTCTCTGTTATTTTGTGTGTGTTTTTTAATCTTTACTAAGAATTGAGAGACTGGAAAATGAACTGTTAAGGTGTTTAGTGGCTTAAATACCACATTATGAGTTTACTGAAATCATCTTCTTTAGGATGAAAGGAGGTAGAATCCTGGTTTTCCAGAACATTTCTTTTTCATGGGCCAAAAGAGGGAATGTACTTAATTAGAAATTCTTTACCTTGATCCCAGTCACCTCCTATATACCACCTATTGTGTTTTGTACGTTCTGTAATCACTTGCATGACAGCAGCAGATGAAGAAACTCTTGTAAACACTGAATTTTAAAGCCTTCCCCCCCCTTTCCTTCCTTGTGATTCAGCAGGAGTGATGAATAGACACGATATGAGCAGCAGTTTACCCTTTCCCACAGTTACCCTTCTGCTTCTCATCCTTTCCAGCCTGTTTTTTCCCCTCTCATGAGCCTCTTTAACCCTGAAACCATTCAGCCAAGATCCTGGCACCAGTCACTCCTCCTTTGCCTGCATTCAAGTGCTTTTACACCAAATATCTTGCTTAGAATTGTCTTGCCAATCATGCTGCCCTCTAGTAGTTAAAGGAACAATTGGGGGTTTGGAAAGAAGGAGGGAAAACTGAAATTTGAGGTTTTTAACTTCATGAAGGACATTCTTCTAGACTGAGTCAACTTTGTTTTGTCTTTGAAGCCTTTCTGTAGGTTAGCAAGATAGTTGTCAAGGAGCTCTTGGATCTGGTGGGATGTTGGTGATCTATCTTACAGGCATCAGTATGCATGGCAGTAGGGATTTAGAACTCATTAGAAATGGGAAATTTATTTTCCTTGGTTCACAAGGTACATTGAACCAACCTGCCTTCAAAAGTATGTGTTTTTAAATAAGTTGTAAATCCCCTCTTCTTGGTTTTTTTTTTTTTTTTTCAGTATTGGCATTTGCCAGTTCATGGCCCACAGTTAAGGGCTTTTTGTGGGAAAGTAAAAAAATTTTGTTAGCCATTTCTTGCAAATAAAATTGATATTTTAAAGCTGAGACTTCAACCTTTCCAAAGTTGGGGAATCCACCCCTTCCCCTGGGAGACCATCCCAATGTCTGATTGTCCTCAGGGGGAAAAACTTTCCTCTTGTGTTCAGTCAGAATCTCCCCAGGAGCAACTTGTGCCCATTGCCCCTTGTCTTGTCCATGGAACTCCTTGGAAATTGGGAATCTCCAACTTCTTTGGAGCCCCCCTTGAAGTCCTGGAACATGGTCAGAAGCAGTGCTCATCTTCATTAATGACCTCAGTAATTATCACAGCTGATCTGGCCCATGAATGGACTGGTGTAGCATTCACAGAAGTTTCAGAATTCAGTGTGTGCTGCTCAGGAAGGACTTCTTGTAATTTCTGTGCTTTTTGGTTGGAATTACAACATTCCTGAGTACTTGGAGGGAACTGGTGGTCTGTGTTGGACATCTGTGAGTTACATGTACCACAGCTTGTCCTTTTTTTATTTCCTTTTTCTCTTTCCTTTTTCTGTTTCTCTATTTGCCATGTTTGTATTTTCTTTTTTCTTCTCTTTGCTCCCTCTCTTTGCTCCCTCTCTTTGCTCCCTCTCTTTGCTCCCTCTCTTTGCTCCCTCTCTTTGCTCCCTCTCTTTGCTCCCTCTCTTTGCTCCCTCTCTTTGCTCCCTCTCTTTGCTCCCTCTCTTTGCTCCCTCTCTTTGCTCCCTCTCTTTGCTCCCTCTCTTTGCTCCCTCTCTTTGCTCCCTCTCTTTGCTCCCTCTCTTTGCTCCCTCTCTTTCCTCCCTCTCTTTCCTCCCTCTCTTTCCTCCCTCTCTTTCCTCCCTCTCTTTCCTCCCTCTCTTTCCTCCCTCTCTTTCCTCCCTCTCTTTCCTCCCTCTCTTTCCTCCCTCTCTTTCCTCCCTCTCTTTCCTCCCTCTCTTTCCTCCCTCTCTTTCCTCCCTCTCTTTCCTCCCTCTCTTTCCTCCCTCTCTTTCCTCCCTCTCTTTCCTCCCTCTCTTTCCTCCCTCTCTATTTTTTTGGTGCTATGTTCTGCTTGCTAGGAGCACTTGCATGGTTATCTTTGACTTTACAAGGGGACTATTCATGCATATTCAACATTTTATATGAAAATTGAAGGGGAAAAGGATTATTATGTAGCCTGATTTGTAATGCTTGAATTCAAAATTGTCAAAATACAGAGACAAAAACCCAAAAAAGTTACTTTGTTGATGTGTCTGTTGTTTCTTCCAGTTCCACCAAGCTTTTTTTCTACTTACAAATATTAGAGGCTGGTTGGTTTTGCCTTCCAGAACCTTTTTCATGATGTGTCACAGATCTGGTGTGTGATCTGCTCCATAAGTACAACCTTGTCTGTCTCCTGCCTGCTTACTCAGTGTTTAGTTCCCTTTTCATGCTCCCCATGAGGAAAAAGGAGATCTGAGACTTCCCCCCCCCCCCCCCCATTTCTATCTCTTTATCTTCCTTCTCATTTCCAATCCCTAACAGCATCACCCACTTCTCACTGCAATGCTGATAGGTGAAAGATTGAGAGAAATGTCCAGGTTTCTAACTTTCCTCTTAGTTTTTCTGAAGATGTGTCTGAACTGGAGCAAAAAATGTTTTCAAGTGCACATTTTGAGGCTTAGTAGTTTTGTAGTAAGAGCAGAGGAGCTCAGGCTGCCCAGCAAGTTGGGCTCTAGAGCAGCTTTCTCCTGACCCAAGTCTCTGCTTGGATGCTCTGAGGATCAGAGGAGCTGAATTTCTGTCAAACTGGTGTTTGAGCATCCCCTCTGAGGTGTGCTCAAACATCCCTTCATTGCCTTTTTCCACCTGATAAAACTCAATCTATTGTCTTAATCCCAGGAAAACATTGCCTCTGGTATAAACCTCTGCAGGCCAGGGATGTCTTCATTCTCAAGCTCTTAAACACCTCCTTTGACATCCTCTGTGGTGTTGTCTCTCTGCTTTTTCCTGAAATCTGATTTATCTTTGTGAGTTTGAGTGATGGGAGAGGACAGAAGAGTTGCACAGCAGCTGCACTGCTGGTATGGGGCTATGAAACTCGTGGGGCTTTTGCTCCCAAGAAGCTGAAAACCAGAAGAGTTGGTGTAAAATTAGTTAAGAAATTCTGGAGCAATCTTAGAAGCTTCAATGTATTTTTTGGTAGCAAACCACTGATGGTTTAGAACTTTTTTTTTGGACTTCTGCTCTGGGACTCCTGCTTTTGTCAGAGGTGCTGATGGCAATCCCTTCCCTGAAGAGCCATTTGTGCTGTAAGATCCTGGCCTCCAGAGTTCTTGAAATTCTACCACTGGCACTGGTGAGACTTAACCACTCTTAGGAAGCACACAGGAGGTTTTATTTTCTTTTTTTCTGGAGAGGTGGACACAGCTGGGGACCCCAGACTGGTTTGGCTTGGGAGGGACCTTAAGGGTTACCTAATCCAACACCTCCCACCAGCCCAGGTTGCTCCAAACCCCATCCAACCTGACCTGAGACACTGCCAGGGATGGAGAATCCACAACTTGATGAAATTTCTGAGTCTCCAAAATACCTGAGCCCAGGTTCTTCCCACCACCACAAACTTTCACTGTAGTTTGTGTGGCTCACCAGGAGAATATTGCACTTGGAAACATCTGACACTTAAGTGGAGGCTGAATCTGTAGGTACAGAAGGAGGAATCAGAGAAAGAGGATTCACTCCCTCTCCCATCTTTTCTCCTGCCCTGTGTGGAGAGCTGAAGGTGTTTAGGGGAAAGACCATGGGTTTTGCATGGAGCACAGCAAGGATGTGGTTCATGACTTAAGCCTTCTGATGTCTGTGGTCATCCAGATCATAATTGTAACCATCTGTCCCAGCTTCTTCCCTGGGAGTGCTGCAGCAAATGTCACGAGGTGTGGTGGTGATTTTATCTCCCTGACATTTTCTTATTTTGAAGTGATTTTTTCTATAATTCTTCAGGGGAAACTGCTTGTTAGAGGAAACCAAGAATCAAGGTGATCACTGGTAACAGCAAAAGCTTTTAGACAGGAGAAACTGAGTTGAGTTTCAGGCTGGGCTGAGGGACAGTGATAAAGCATAACAGATTATATTTTTTAATTATTGTTTTTTGTTGTTCTGTGTCAAAATGGTTTTTGGGTCTGCTGATGGATTCAGTTCATCCAAAGCTGCATTTGCTATTAAATTCCATGGTAGCTGCTTTCCTTTCATCCTCCTGCCAGATGTCTGCCTCATCTTTTTTTGGTGTGGGAATGTTTGGGGGTCAGATCATGGCTGAAACTGTGTTTTAACCTTTTCCTCAAAGAACTCCTGAGGTCTGGTAGGTTTTTTTTTAACATGTGCAGGGTGAAAGAGGAGAATTATTTGTGTGATATCTGTTGGGCACAGAATGGACTATTAAAAGGAGCAGTTGTGGAAGTCTGGTGTCATGATCAGGTTAGATCAAGTCCTAAAAAGCTTGATTTCCTTTACCAATCTTTCTGTCAGGGGAAGAGAGAAATTGCTTCACAACTTCAATTAAAACATCCTGTGCCTTGGAAAGGGAGTGGAATTTAAGAAGAAAAACCCCTAAAGGTTATATTTTCACAGTTACAGACATGGCAAGGAGATGAGGGAAGCAAAGTCTGTCACTGAAGTGAACAAGAGGAGCAGTGAGTTTGCTTACCTGTTAATCCCATTAAATCCTTAAAATAAATCCTTAAATTAACACAGCAGGACTTCCAAAATAAGTATACATCTTGCAGATAGAGCTTATGGTTTCCCCATCAGCAGGAGGTATTTTCATTTACATAACAGACCCAGTCTCATACATGATTTTGGTGTAAAAACAACCTTGATTTCTGGTGTCAGTTGACTCAACTGCAAGGTTTAAATAAAAATTAAAAATATAGTTTACTTCAAGAGCTTGCAGGTGAACTCTTAGTTCCTACTGGCACTTTGTTCCTTGCAGAAAGTGGGAGCTGGTTTGCCAGTGCTTCAATCAGAAGAAGGTGGGTAATTAACTCCCATCTTAACCAAGTGATTAATGAAAGCAGAAAGATGCAATTCTGGCTGTTGAATCCACATGGTTGAAAGGAATGTTGTGCTTTTAGGAGGTGACAGCCATGGGAGGTTCTGCATGGAGGCTCAAAGGGAGATGAATAAGAACACAAATGCCTGGGGAAGAGAATTGTGTGCAAGAGCCAGAACTCCAGATGAGGTGAAGGTTTCAATCTGGTGAACCTGAAAGACAAATAGTGGTGGAAATTAAAGACAGAATCACAGAATGGTTTGGGTTGGACCTCCAGAGGTCACTCAGTCCAACCCCAGGGACACCCTCACCTAGATCAGGGTGCTAAGAGCCTCCTCAAGCCTCACCTTGAACATCTCCAGGGATGGGGTTGAACATCCCCAGGGATGAGGTTGAACATCCCCAGGGATGAGGTTGAACATCCCCAGGGATGGGGTTGAACATCCCCAGGGATGGGGTTGAACATCCCCAGGGATGAGGTTGAACATCCCCAGGGATGAGGTTGAACATCCCCAGGGATGAGGTTGAACATCCCCAGGGATGGGGTTGAACATCCCCAGGGATGAGGCCTCAACCACCTCCATGAGCAGCCTGTGCCATTGTTCCCCTGCCCTCGTGGTACAGAACTTGTTCCTAACATCCTAAATCTGCTCTTCTTTAATTTAAAACCTTTGCCCCTCATCCCATCACTCCAGGCCCTTGCACACACTCCCTCTCCAACCTTCCTGGACCCCTTCAGATACTTTAAATTTGCTTTTAGGTCTCCCCAGAAACTTCTCTTCCCCAGGCTGAACACCCCCAGCTCCCTCAGCCTCTCCTTGCAGAGATGTTCCAAGGTAATTTCCATAGCCTCCTCTGGACCTGCTCCATCAGGTCCATGTCCTTCCTCTGTTGAGGGCTCCAGAGCTGGATGCAGTATTCCAGGTGAACTCTTCCCAGAGCAAAGTGGCCACAACCTCTCTGGATCTGCTGGCCACACTTTTTCTGGTGCAGCCCAGGATGCAATTGGCCTTCTGAAGAGCATATTTAGATTTTTGCCTGTATGGATGGAGCTTTGGTTTTGAGGACAGATTTCACAAATAGATGCATTTCAACAGCTATAATTTTTAATAAGGATTTTTTTTTCAGAGAGGGAAACTGTCTCTCTTTACAATATAGCATTAAAAAGCCTGGAAGTCTTCCCCTTTTATTTATTTTTAATTTCTATGGGTTATAGCTGTACTTGCTTGTTTTTGTAGACCCATGGAGAAGCTGAACTGCAAAGATTGATCAAAGATTTAATGAAGCCTTTGACACAAATCTTTGTCTTTAACCAACAAATGCAACCCCCTTAATAAGATTAAAGCACAGTTATTTTTTACTTCATGTTCTCCCACAGCCAATGGGAATGAAATATCTTTCTGCCAAGCTGTACTTTCCAACACAAGGCTGAGAGTTTTACATAACCTGATAAATACCTCTTTTTTCCTTTTGAACCAAGCCATCAAAAACATTCTCCTCCTTTCTGTCAAAGGCTTCCCAGCCAAATTCCAGGAAAGCCAAACAGATCATGTGCTTAGCAGGGTGTCAGGAGAAACTCTCTTACCAGTTACAGGTTGAAGCTTTTATTTCCTTCTCCTGAAGCCTCTTACTTTTGTTAAATACTCGAAAACTTGATGGCATTTTTAACTTGTGGGTATGTGGTAGCTGGAGTAGCGAGCAGTGAGCATTTCTTTTGGGCTTGTTTCTCAGTTTTTTAAAAAGTGGCATTTTCTAGAGTGACTCAACTTTGAGGGGGAAAGAAAAATAATATTAACTAGAAAAGAATGTGACACCTAAGAGCAGACATCTTGGTGAAAAGAATGGATGACTGAAAAAAAGAAATTGTTGGATTACCTGGAAATTCAGTTATTTCTCCCTAGAGCAAAGTGTAAATTCTTGCTTCTCAGTTAATTTGGTTTTTTTTGAATTTTCATTTTGAAGTTGCCCCAGGTCTGGAGCTGTGCCAGGCTGGGTCAGGTTGGTTTATGGCTGAAACTGTCCAGGTGACGGGACATGGCCAAAGGGACCTGCTGCTGGCTGGGAGGCTGCAGCCACTTTGAGGTGACAGAGCTTCACCCTGGTCATTCTGCCCCCATCTTACTGTGGATGAAGGGCTGGAAAAATCAAAAAGAAAAGGCATTTTGCTGCGATCTGCTGTGCTAAAGATATTTCGCTGCTGCAAAATGGTGGTGTTCCTGAAGAGGTGGTCTTGGAGTCTTGCAAGAACAGTTTTCATGTTGTCCTGATGGTATGGACATGATCAGGGAATGGATTGGGACCTTAAAGGCCATGGTCAGAGACACCTCCCACCAGCCCAGGTTGCTCCAAGCCCCATCCAACCTGACCTGAGACACTGCCAGGGATGGGGCAGCCACAGCTTCTCTGGGAAACCTGGCACAGGGGCTCAGCACCCTCAAATTCAAGAAATTCTTCCTCATCTCCAACCTCAGTCTCCCCTCTTCCAGTTTAAAACTGTTCCTCTTCATCCCATCCCTCCCTGCCCTTGTCCCAAGTCCCTCCCCAGCTTTCCTGGAGCCCCTTCAGGCACTGGAAGGTGCTCTAAGCTCTCCCTGCAGCCTTCTCTTCTCCAGCCTGAACAACCCCAACTCTCTCAGCCTGGCTCCAGAGCTGCTCCAGCCCTCCCAGCATCTCCAGGGCCTCCTCTGGTGGTCTAGAAAGGGTCAGATGGTCAGACAGAGGGATGTAGGTGAAGTGTAATACCATACATGTGCTATCCAAAACATCTTCAGATGGCAAAATTTCCAAGAATCTTAATTGAAGAGAGGGCTTGGATGGCTTGGATGTTGGCATCCAAAGGAAAATCTTTTTTTCACTGGGAAGAGTATTTGGTTCCTGAAATACAACTTGTGCTACCAGCTCCACAGCTGGAATACAGTTTTATTTATTTAATCCTTCATCAACAAATAGTTGTGTTTAATAAAACTAAACCTTGGAAAGTGAGAGCGATGTGTTTTCCACCATGGAATGTAAGGAATATGGATACATGAGAACAAGTGTTGGATGAGCAGCTGAGGAAGCTGGGGGTGTTGATCCTGGAGCAAAGGAGGCTGAGGGGAGACCTTGTGGCTCTCTGCAAGCCCCTGAGAGGAGGTTGGAGCCAGGGGGGGTCGGGCTCTGCTCCCAAGGAAGAAGGGATGGGAGAAGAGGAATTGAGCTGGAGGTTTAGATTGGAGCTTGGGAAGAATTTCTCCCTGGCAAGGGTTGTCAGGGCCTGGCCCAGGCTGCCCAGGGCAGGGCTGGAGTCCCCATCATTCCTGGAGGGATTTCCAAGGCCTGGAGATGTGGTGCTGAGGGCCATGGGGCAGTGGTGGCCTTGGCAGTGCTGGGTTAAGGGTTGGAGTTGATGCTCTCCAAGGTCTTTTCCAACCAGAACAATTATGAGAGGCTGGAGAAGAAGCCACAGCTCTTATCCCATGAATTTCCCTGAATTCCTTCTGGTCCTTTCCATCTTCTCTTTCTGTTCTGTAAGATGGAGAGCATGGGGATGAGATGGACCTGGGAGGCAGAGGAGGTGCAGAGGGGAGGATGGCTGCTGACTCTACCTCAGGTACCACTTGGCTTGCTGAAATCTCCTGCCTGGATCAATGACTCTTTTGTGGGCATAAAACCATTCCTGATGGGAATGAGGCCACAAAGTGAACACTGAACAAGCTTTGTCGAGGTCTCATTAGGGGCTTGCTCCTGCCAAATGGAGAGCCTGTGGGTCTGAGAGGCTTTTATACATTCTTATTTACCCTGTGAAGCAAATGTTTTCTTGTTTGGCCTTCCTAGATAGCTTTCTGGAGAAGCTTTTTTCCTTTGTGCCAAGCTTTGCCCTTTTTCCCATTCCTTTGGGAGCCTTTGGTGGGGTTGAGAGGCGAGCGGTATCGGGGGAATGGAAGGGACAGATTTTCCTTGGCTGAGATCCAAAGCTTTGTCTTCCTGTTGTGGATATGAACACTGCCAGAGCTGAGACCTTGTCACTCTGCTGCTGAATAGGGGAGGCAGGAAATTTGGAAATGAGAGGTTTGTAGGAGAGTTGTGGTCAGGAACATGACAAGGTTTTCTGTCGAGATGAAAAATCTCATTCTGAGTCGAAACTCTGGAAGAATTCCTAGTGATTGTTCAAAGCCTTCATTTCTTGCATTCCTGCTGCTGTTTTGGATTTGGGGAACATTTTTTTTTTTTTTTTTTTTGCTCTGAAAGGGTTGTCAGACATTGGAATAGTCTGCCCAGGGCAGTGGTGGAGTCACCGTCCCTGGGAGGGATTTCAATGGACCTGGATCTTAGGGACAGGGTTTAGTGGTGAGCTTATGGTGTTGGACTGCATGATCTTGAGGGGCTCTTCAGACTGTGGTTCTGTGCTCAACATCTTCAGAACAAGCACACAGACCTGTAGTCTAAGCCTGCCTGGACTAAAAACTTCCACTTTCCCCTTAGCTTCAGTTCACACAAAGCCCTGACATGAAGGGAGATGAATTTCTGCTGCAGCCAACATTCAGAATTGATTTATGTCCATTTATTTCTGCCATGCACATACATAAGGCTTCTGTATTTACTCTTTGCTCTAGAACATAAAGTTTTAACATGTGTGGGGCAACACAGAAGTTTTCAGGGTGCTTGAGTGTGCAAGACACCTATCAGTAATTTTCTCAGGTCAGCCTCAGCTGCCACTGAATAAGATTTCAGTGAGGTATTTAAGGTTGGCTTCTCAGCTTTATTTTCCACTTCACATCAAGTGAATGTACCTAAAATGTGTCGGTGTTTCTGAGAAACCCTGGAGCACCTGGTGATGATACCGGGGTGCCTCGAGCTCTCAAGAGGATGTTCTGCATCAGATCTTGGGTTCCACCATGAGAACTGGGAGCATCTGGTAACATTTCTGTCTGCAGTGGGCAGTGTCCACACAAGGGAGGTGCCCTGGTGTGCCTGTGGCTCAAGAATTTTAGGAAGGGGCAGCAGGAAGGGCTTATGGAGAGGTTTGTCTTTCATTTTCTTTTGGGATTTTTTTCTTTTCTCTTCTTTTAAAGGATTAGGAAGCTGAAGTCTTGCCTTTCTGTTTTTTTAATGGAGAAGTCCTCCTTTTTCAATTGTTACAATTTTTTCTCCTGCCAAATACAGGGACATGTGCCCATCTTTCCTCCACTAGCTGAGGCTCAGGGCATGCTGCTTGAGGGAGTGCCAGGATCCTCCACTTTTCCATCTGAAGTTACCACATTTCCTTTGCTCTACCATTCAGTATGGAAAGCTGTCCCACTGAGAAATCCTGAGATGTCTGTCCTGTGGAAAAATCCCAGACTGGTTTGGGTTGGAAGGGACCTCAAAGCTCATCCATTTCCAACCCTTTTCCATAGGCAGGGACACCTCCCACCAGCCCAGGTTGCTCCAAGCCCCATCCAACCTGACCTGAGACACTGCCAGGGATGGGGCAGCCACAGCTTCTCTGGGAAACCTGGCACAGGGGCTCAGCATCCTCACATTCAACAATTTCTTCCTCATCTCCAACCTCAATCTCCCCTTTCTCTCCAAGTTTTAACCCATTTCCCTTCTCCTCTCCCTACCCCCCCGTGTCCAAAGCCCTCCCCCAGCATTCTTGGAGCCCCTTCAGATATTGGAAGGTTGCTCTGAGCTCACCTGGGAGCCTCCTCTTCTCCAGGCTGGGATATGAGCTTGATTTGAACCCTTGGGTAAAGGTGGATTTATGAATCCTTTTGAACAAACTAATTTTCAGCAGATCTGAATTAAGGCTTAAATCAAGGAGGACTTTGCAGGCAAAACCTCTCAGCTGGTTCTTGACCATAGCAATCATCTCATATCTACCTGAATCCATTGCTTTGTGAAAAGAAAGTCCAAAAAATGGGGAAAAGGATTAGTCAGTAGAATATATGAGAAGTGAATCATTTGCTGAGAACCATCTTAATTGTAGTTTTTCCTCTGTATTCTTCAGGTAAATCCTGCATTAGATGTCTCAGGTTTACAGACTTTTCAACTGGCAAAGGAATGTGTCATTTCTGTGAACAGAAAGTTAAGTAGAGGCTCACAAACCTGAAGCCTTTTCTGTTTTTATCCAACAGTATAAGCTGATTTTACATTACTCCCTGAATACTTTGCTTTTGAGGCTTTTGTGCAAACATATCAGAACCTCTGCAGTTCAGAAGAGGTCCAGACCCTGAGGATTGGCATTAATAAACACAGATGACAGTGGCAAAGTCTAAGGTGGGTGTTGTAAAAACCATGGCAGAGCCTGTGGTGCTGATTTGGGGCTGAGACATTCCTTGTAGTTGTATTCCAGGAGGTTCAGCAGGCATCTTTGGAGGTGAGAGCCTAAACTTTCCACTTTATAGCTTTAGCAAAGTTCTGAGTGCTTGTGGGGAAGAAGGGACACTTGTGGAGGATGCTCTGGAATCTGTAGTGGTGGAAGGAATAGAGGAGCTTGTCATTTTTCCAATATACCAAGTGGAATGTGGGGTTTTTTGTTGTTTTTTTTTTTTTTTTTAACAATTATATTGAAAATGATGAGAAAACCCCAATTAGAACAAATGTAAAATCACAGTATTTAAGCATTTGAAGAAGGAAGATGGTGCAGCCTTCTGGTTATAGCCAAAGGATGTTGTGTGGAACAAAACACATGGAATATTTTCATGTCTGGTGGGACCACTGTGAGAAAATGTCTCCAGGCACTTTGCTCCTGAAGGTGACATCTTCAAATTAAAGAGCTGAAAGGTGTGATTTCATTTTTTCTCAATATCTAGGTGTTTAAATAAAAATACCAAGACCTTGTGTTTCTGTAGTCAACTTGGGTCTTTTGTGTGAAGTGTTTTTTCTTCCAGAGGAGCATGGCAAATGGAAGAAGCTGATGTGCATGAGAAATTACCTTGATGGGAACATTACCTCAATGTTCTTGTAGAATTTCAGAGGTTCTAAAATAATAACTGCTATAAAAAAAGTGGCTGGGAAATAGAATAAAAATAGACAGGTCTTGAAATGTGATGTTTAACAGCAGAGAGAAAAAAGAGTTGTACAACTGCAAGTGTCTACCCAGCAACAACACTTGTGGTAGGTCATGGAATAAAGATTCCTCTGGGTTGGGAAGGGAGAGCAAGTGGTTGTAAAGCTAAAGGTTCACAGCCACAAACTCCTGTGTTCCCTTTATCCAGAGGGTTTGGTAGGAAATCTTCTCCCTCATCCTTCCCTGCCCTTATCCAAAGTCCCTCCCCAGCTTTCCTGGAGCCCCTTCAGGCACTGGGATGTGCTCTGAGGTCTCCCTGCAGCCTTCTCCAGGCTGGACAGTTTTCATTTTGGGGATTGTTTGTGCTGTTATTTCTATTAAAGGATAAATCAGGGATTTGCACATCTCCTCAAGGTTGTTGCTCCTAGGTCAGAGCAGCCTTGGAGCTGGACAGAAGCTGTAGAGCCTCTGGTTTTGGTAACATTTGTTGGACAGGAATGAGATAGAGGGTAGGTAAGAGACCTGCTCATCATGGAAGGGCTTTCTGCAGCTGGAAGTGAAGCATTTTACACTTCTGCAATTAAAATGTCTTGAAGTCATCTTAGCACAGGTGGAACATGTGCTCATGAGCCACCTTCCTATTCTTGCCCAACCTTTTCTTGAATTTTTCTGTCAACTTCAAATTTCCAATGGCTCCTGTCATGCTTTTTTATTTTTGTATTGTTACAATTGCTCTCTTGCTTAGAGTTGCTTGTTAGAGAAAATGTACTTTTTACTTTCTGTGTCTCGAGTTCTGAACCACTCTGAAGCTTTGCAGAAGTTCTGCTCTATCCCAGCTGAACAAATTTCAGCTGCTGGGAGAGTTCCAAACCAAAATCTTGGTGTGGCAGCACCAAGTGATTTCACTGCAGCATCAAAATGAACAAATTCAGGGCAAAATGAGTGAGTGGGGCTGATCTGAGTGCATTTGCCATTTGTGCCCATGCTATCTCTTCAACTAAAAATTACATCATGCTCAATACAGGCTCTGTGGGGACTGTGGAAGTTTACTAAATAAATGCATTAATTGATAAGAAGAAACCAAAAAGCAAACTTGGAAGAGTCTTATCTCTTCCTCCTCTGTTTTTCTGTTCCCTTGGTGCACTCTCTGCTTCTAAAAGTCTCTCAGAAATTATAGTTTATGTGAACTTATTTTGAACAATATAAAGAGGATAAAATGTAATAATTTTTAGCTCAATCCACTAAAATGCTATAAATGTAACGCCATGAAGCTTGCCTGCTCAGGCTGGTGATTTGTCACACACCTTGTAGCTCCTTGTGGACTTTTTCTTCTTGCTAAACAGAAACCACTGCTCTTTGCCATTTGTATTTTCACTGGGAGTGGGGGGAGGGTAAGAAAACAAAACTTGGTGAGCTTTTGCAGTTTGTGTGTTGGAAAATAACATGTTCTCAATCACTGCTACAGTGTTTCTCTTCCTGTCTTTTTTTTTTTTTATAGCATCTTTTTTTTTTTACCCCCTCTGTTTTGCTTTCTCTCTTCCCACCCCAGCCACCATCAGTCCCTTCAAACTCATGACATGCCCTCAGTATTTCAAGTCCTTTTTCAAGTCATTGCAGCAGCTTACTAGGATGACAAAAAGTGACATGTTGGCAGATTGCAGGAATCAGTTCACATAAAGCATGTAAACTGTGTAAAACCTTGCTGTGGCATCTTGTTAGAGCTCTCCAGTTAATTGAATCTCAATTAACTTTCCAACCTGGTTCGGCACAGACTTGCAGCAAGCTCAAGGTGACAACCTGAAATCCTTGCAAACCTCCTGGGTGAGTTCATCCCATCTTTGTGTGGGACTGACATTTTTTTCCCTGTCTCTTCAGGCACTCTAAAGGAATAATGACTGCCTGAAGGAAAATTTATAGCTCTGTCTGGCTGGTGTGGGTGTCATGCCAGACATAATTCCTTCTGAAGTGTGGTGTCCGTTCTGGAAGTTGTCACTGAATCCTTTCTCAGGCATAGGAAGGGATTTTACAACCCCCTCAAATGCCAAATGCTTTCATCTAAAATTGAATGTGGTCCGCTCTCCATAAATTATAACCATGCCTGCCTGTGGGTGTCTTATCATTAAACTCTTCTGGCTGTGTGGGAGGCAGTAAAAGCTTGGGATATAATAGCTGATGTGTATTGTACATGGTATTTTCTTAAAAAAAAAAAAAAAATTTCTTCTGGCTGTGTTTTGGAGCCTTTTCATCCACATCATCTTCAAATCAATTAATGCTGGGTTGGCTCAAAGGGATATTAATTAAAGAGGACTGTGTCTTGTTTTGGTTTTCTCTTTGGGGCTTGGGCCAAGGGGTAATAAAAAATTAGGTAATGAGGTCCAGGGCCTCTGCTGAGTATGTGAGGTACATTTCTGCAACTTTATACTGATTTTAGGTGTTGGAGATTGAACTGAGGCTTTTGCAGCAATAGCTGTGTTGGAGCATTCACCTCTGCTCCTGTGAGATCCCACCTCAAGCACTGCCTCCAGGTCTGGTGTCCCCATCAGGAGAAGGACATGGATCTGTTGGAATGAGTCCAGAGGAGGCCCCAAAGATGCCCCAGGGGCTGGAGCAGCTCTGCTGTGAGGAGAGGCTGAGGGAGCTGGGATTGTTCAGCCTGGAGAAGAGAAGACTCCATGGGGACCTCAGAGCTGCCTTCCAGTTCCTGAAGGGAACCTCCAGGAAGGCTGCAGAGGGACTTTTCCCAAGAGTGTCCAGCCAGAGGAGAAGGGGAAATGGTTTGAAAGTGCAGGAGAAGAGGTTGAGGCTGGATCTGAGGAAGAAGTTCTTCAGCAGGAGGGTGCTGAGACTCTGGAAGAGATTGCCCAGAGAAGCTGTGGCTGCCTCCTCCCTGGAGGTGTTCAAGGCCAGGTTGGATGAGGCTTGGAGCATCCTTGTCTAGATGAGAGGTGTCCCTGGGCATGGCAGGGAGCTTGGAGGAGATGAGCTCTGAGCTCTCTTCCCACCTCAGCCATCCTGGGATTTTCATCAACTGTAGAATTCCATGCACACAGACCACACTCTGGGGATGAGAGGTGCAGGCAGCATTGACTTTGAAAGGACTTAGGACGAGATAACAGAAAGCAGTCTTAAACTGGAAGAGGAGAGATTTAGATGAGACACTGAGAGGAAATTCCTCACTGTGAGGTGGTGAGACACCGGTCCTGTGGCTGCCCCCTCCCTGGAGGTGTTCAAGGCCAGGCTGGATGAGGCTTGGAGCATCCTTGTCTGGATGAGAGGTGTCCCTGCCCCAGAAATCAGATGATTTCTGAGCTCCCTTCCAACCTCTGCCATTCTCTGATTCTTGTGGCTGCAGGTGCTCCTCTGCCTGTTTCCCTGTTCCTGAAATGCTTCAACTCAGGCAGGAGAAGTTTGGCTGAAGTCTCATTATATCTACACTGAGGATTCTGGATGTGAAATTAATATCAAGAGTACAAAGTCAGGCTGTGCATTGCTTTAGTTCTTACAGCTGAAGCTCTGTAGTCCAGGTACAGATAGAAACTGAGGGTCAACACCTGATGTGGATGTTGAGCCTGGTGGGACTTAAATTAAATTACATAGTTCTGAACCTTTGTTTTTGAATGGGGTTACAGGCTTTAGATGGATTAAGATTTAAGCGAGATACTGGCTAAAGGTTTTTGGCAGGGGTTGTGCCCCTTGCACCGCTTTATTAATTTAAATATTAATTTATTATTTAATTCCTGTCTCCCATCATCAGAACATTTAAACCTCTTTCAGTGAACATCCATCATTTTGGCTTAGGGATGATGACAGGCTTTGAGCTGGCACTTTGAGGGGACTGTTGGATGATTCTGGGATTTCTTTCTGGCCTGAAAGTAGTTAACTGAGATTTTGCTATGACTTGGATCTTTGATTTCTTACTCCACCATGTGTGTCTAAGTCCTCCCTTGGCATTTACCACCCTTGCTGATGTTCCAGCAAGAGGGTATTCTCTGGGTTGTGGTTGTTGGATTACAGATGGACTCGGTCTTAAAGATCTTTTCCAACCTCTGACTCTCAGTCACTTCAGAATTGATGATAAACTAGATTTTTTTAATCTCCCATTTTTAACTCCAGTGCCTTGCTGATTTCCAAGATGCTGGTGGGATCTCAGAGGTGTTAATCCCCCAGTTAGCTGCAGGGTAATCTACAGACAATCTTCAGCATACAAAGTGTCCATGTATTCCTTTAATATTCCCTGTTAAACCTGCTTTTCTGCTTCCTGCAGAAGTTTGATTTTATTTGAAAAAGAAGATAAAGTCTCTTAGAATCCCAGTGGTAGAGGGTGCAATTCTGCGTTCAGTCCCATTGAACAAGCTGCTGTTGAAAGAAGCTCAAACCACATCTCACCACCTTCTGCCTGCTTCTGCCTCTCCATTTTTTTCTTTACATTTCCAGTTGTGTGGCCACACTTTGAGCTGAAAACTGAGCTGGCTGAAAATTTCTTCCTTTCAACTTGCCTAAAGAAATCAATTATTTTTTATGTGGCTACATAAAAGGTCCAGAAAGCAGGAAGAAAGGTGCCAAGGAAGTGGGCTCCTGGTTTTGGTGGAAGCACTTTGGCCTTGGTCATTTGGACCTTATCTGAACTTCTTCCTACACCTTCTCCTGCCTTGCTGATTTCCAAGATGCTGGTGGGATCTCAGAGGTGTTAATCCCCCAGTTAGCTGCAGGGTAATCTACAGACAATCTTCAGCATACAAAGTGTCCATGTATTCCTTTAATATTCCCTGTTAAACCTGCTTTTCTGCTTCCTGCAGAAGTTTGATTTTATTTGAAAAAGAAGATAAAGTCTCTTAGAATCCCAGTGGTAGAGGGTGCAATTCTGCGTTCAGTCCCACTCAGTACAAGCTGCTGTTGAAAGAAGCTCAAACCACATCTCACCACCTTCTGCCTGCTTCTGCCTCTCCATTTTTTTCTTTACATTTCCAGTTGTGTGGCCACACTTTGAGCTGAAAACTGAGCTGGCTGAAAATTTCTTCCTTTCAACTTGCCTAAAGAAATCAATTATTTTTTATGTGGCTACATAAAAGGTCCAGAAAGCAGGAAGAAAGGTGCCAAGGAAGTGGGCTCCTGGTTTTGGTGGAAGCACTTTGGCCTTGGTCATTTGGACCTTATCTGAACTTCTTCCTACACCTTCTCCTGCCTTGCTGATTTCCAAGATGCTGGTGGGATCTCAGAGGTGTTAACCCCCCAGTTAGCTGCAGGGCAACCTACAAATAATCTTCAGCATACAAAGTGTCCATGTATTCCTTTAGTTACTCCCTGTTAAACCTGCTTTTCTGCTTCCTGCAGAAGTTTGATTTTATTGGAAAAAGAAGATAAAGTCTCTTAGAAACCCAGTGGTAGAGGGTGCAATTCTGCATTCAGTCCCACTCAGTACAAGCTGCTGTTGAAAGAAGCTCAAACCACATCTCACCACCTTCTGCCTGCTTCTGCCTCTCCATTTTTTTCCTTACATTTCCAGTTGTGTGGCCACACTTTGAGCTGAAAACTGAGCTGGCTGAAAATTGTTCTTCCCTTCAACTTGCCTAAAGAAATCAATTATTTTTTATGTGGCTACATAAAAGGTCCAGAAAGCAGGAAGAAAGGTGCCAAGGAAGTGGGCTCCTGGTTTTGGTGGAAGCACTTTGGTCATTTGGACCTTACCCGAACTTCTTCCTACACCTTCTCCTGCTCCCTCATTTGAAGGCTTTTTCCCCAAAAGCTCTCTCCTGCTTAAACTGATAGGAGGTGAAAAGAAAATGCTCCCAACATCCTTAAGAGAATCAGGGAATGGTTTGGGTTGGAGGGGACCTTTTAAAGGTGATTTAGTTTCGTGCCCTCCCATGGGCAGTGACACCCTGCCCCAGCCCAGGCTGCTCCAAGCCCCATCCAACTTGGGCTTTCAACACATCCAAGAACTGGACAGCAGGAAAGAATTTCTCCTTTATACCTCATCTACATTTCCCCTCTTTCATCTTGAAGCTTTTCCCACTCATCACTTCATGCTGCTGTCAAATTGATTTTGTTTTAATTCATTCACTTAATCAATTTCATTTTAATTCATTGACCTTCTCTGAGATCTCCCTTAACACCTCCATCACTTTTTGGCCTCTCTGAAGAGCTGCCTACTTCAGATTGTACAAAAAAAGCTTTTACTGTTAATTTTTATACCTCTAGCAAGCTGTTCCAAAGTTATTTTTGGCCTGACTTGACAGGGTTTAGCACAGAACTTGCCAGAGCTTATGTACCTTTTTCTTTCCTGATTTGGAAAATGCAATCTTTTTACATTTAATACTCTCCTTCCTCTGCAGTTGAGTCATGGTGCTTTTTTGTTCTGTTTGGTGCCTCTAATATCTGCTGTGCATCCTCTCTGAGCCCTTCTCTTGGTGACTTGAAGCTCTCTTATTGCCATCTACAAACATTTCATAAGCTGAGCCTCTTTTCTTACCTTTTTCTTGTGTTTTTTTTGGGCGGGATGAATGCTACATCAACGCTAAAGTTGCTAACTAGCAAAATTAATTCAATTTTGATAAGATAATTGGAAACAGGAAGAATCCTCTGAACATTTTATAGACTCAATGTACTTCATGTAAGAATTCTTGTGGAAATACCCATGTGGGAGGTTGGTGGGGGTTTTGGTTTTGGGGAAGAAAAATCAGATTATGACCTTGAGCAAAAAAATTTCCTTGTCTGCTAGAGAGGGGAAAGCAGAATTGTGGGAGGTTTCAACAGAATTTACTCTAGAAGGAAAATCTGGGTCAAATTAATTCCATCAAGAACAGGAGATGTGTTTTAGGCACCACAGCAGCTGGTGGTTGTTTGGTTCCCACTGGTTTTGTCTCTGTGTGTGTGTATATAATAGAAAAAAAAATCTATAATGGAGATAAATTATAGTGACTGTATATATAAAATCTGCAAATTAAAGGTGAAGATATATTTTTATAATATAAATCTGTATGAATTAGTATACTGTATCAATATCTCTTTAATGTGTGTATACAAATATATGCCTTGTAGGTGTAAAAATACCTGGAGAGATGAAAATTCAAGGATGCATAGGTCTTATATGATAAAATATAAGCCAAGATAATGTACAAATATAAGCCACATGCAAATGTATGAAAGTAAATACAGATACATACAATGTAGATAATACAAAAATATTGCAAGGGAGGAAAAAAATCTTTTGGCTTCCATGACTTCAGGTTTGGCTTCAGGTTTTTCCATGTAACTCACTTGTGCATGGAGCCTCAGTGGGCTGAATTTCTGGAAGTGTTTCTCTCAGCAACTGGTGTTCTCAGAATGCCCGTGAAGAGAAGACCTCTCTTTATACAGATTTATACATATTAATATAAATATATGTACAGACACTTGCATACACACAATCCCATCCCTGCCTTTAGCATCTTGGTGTTTTTATTCCTCAGATCAGGAAACTGGAGAGTTTAGTGCTTGGTAATAATTGTTCCTTGGGTTCAGGAATTGCTTGTAAAACTTAGGATTGTTTCCCTGTTTCACTCCCATCCTCCCTGGGAAGCTGTAAGTTGGGAATTTGGGTAGAGCTGGTGACATCTGGGGAACCTTACTGCGCTGGGATCTTGGGAGGATGGATGGATGAATCCCTAGATGTTGTCCTGCCTTAACCCTCTCAGGGCACTGAGAGGTAAATGCTCTTATTAAGTAGAAAATTCTCATTTTTTACAGTCAAGAGAAACAGAGGAAATAACTTGTGTGCAGCTGGCCTGAAGTTGTCCAACCAGCTGATGTTCCAGCCAGGATCAAATCCCACTGTCCTGATCTTTTAGCCTTGGGATCTGACTGCCAGGCCTTGCTTCAAGGTTACTAAAACATTCTGTTTGCACGTGATAACTTGTGGAAGGCTCCCACTTGACCAACAATTTCAGGTGGCTCTGAGCTTGAAATGCAGCACACAAATGCCTCTTTTTGGCTAAAACACATCCTTTGCTTTGCTGAGTGGGGTTTAGGATGTAGGCAACCAATACCCATCCTTCCCTTTTGCCTGAGAGTGTTGTCAGAATTCCTGAAGAATCCCTGCAGGAAGGTGATGAATGTGACACCCTGTCAGATCAGCTGTGATTTGGGTAGATCCTGATACCCCTCAGCCAAGAGAAGGGAGCAAGCAGGATGTTGGGAAGAAATTCTTTGCTGTGAGGGTGCTGAGCCCCTGTGCCAGGTTTCCCAGAGAAGCTGTGGCTGCCCCATCCCTGGCAGTGTCTCAGGTCAGGTTGGATGGGGCTTGGAGGAACCTGGGCTGGTGGGAGGTGTCCCTGACCATGGAAAGGGCTTGGGAATGGAGGAGCTTTAAGGTCTTTTTCCAGTTCAGATCCACCTGCAAGACTGTCTTGCTGTGACATCTTTCTCCTCTTTCCCCTGGTGCAAATCCAGAAGAGCATCAGTCAAATAAATCCCTGGGGACAATCCCTGATTGCCCCAGGACAGAGAGGGACTTCTGACAAAGGCATGGAGTGATAGGACAAGGAGGAGGAGTTTAATGCTGAAAGAGTGGAGATTGAGATGAGATTTTAGGAAGAAATTGTTGAATGTGAGGGTGCTGAGCCCCTGTGCCAGGTTTCCCAGAGAAGCTGTGGCTGCCCCATCCCTGGCAGTGTCTCAGGTCAGGTTGGATGGGGCTTGGAGCAACCTGGGCTGGTGGGAGGTGTCCCTGCCAATGGAAAGGGCTTGGGAATGGATGAGCTTTAAGGTCCCAAACCATTCCACAAAAAATATTGTGACTTCCCACTCACCTGCTCCAAAGATTTCTTTGCAGACCTGGCAGCTGCTGGAGGTCTCCAAAGCTTGGAGCAAGGTGGGGCTTGTGTGGGGGGGGAGTGTAGGGCTTGCCAGATCTTGGCAGAACAGAGATTTCCATGAAAATCTGAGGGAATTTTCAGCAGTGAGAGCAGCAGCCCTGGAGCTGATGCCAACCCTCACCCTGTGCATGTCCACCCTGCTCCTCAAATCAGCATTTTTAGTGCTTGTGTGGACTGAGGGTGATTTTAGGTTATATTAATAAGTTGTAGTAACATTTTTTTCTCAAAAGGTTGGGCTGGGACCTGTTGTAGATGACAGCAAAGGAGGCAGCCACGGGTAGGGCTCAGAATTTCCTACTTGCACTCCGAGAGAGCAAACCCTTTACTCCTTCTGGCTTGGCACTGCTGCAAAATCCTTAACAACAGGAAAAGCCTGAAGGAATCCCTTGCCCTGTGGTAAAACATCTTTTGGGGACTGAAGATAAAAGATCTTGGAACTGAACATGGATGCTGGAGACAGAAGAAAGTGCCTCGAAATGTAACTTATGTTGGGGTCAATACAGATTTTTATTTAATTAAGGCCATAAGGTAGCTTAATCACAAATGGCAAATGAGTATTGAGAACCACACTTTCCTAATACATTCTGTGTAATTTCAGTTTTTAGGAGTAAAGTTGATGAGTGTTAGCATATGTTTCTATATAATTTCAATAGTAACTATCACTTTTTGTTAGGGAAAAAAATACCTCTCTATTAAAAAGTGTGTCAGCAATAATTAGTCAGCCTTTTTCACCCCTCATAGCATTGGATTTTATTTTTTTTTTAGCAAAGTTGAGGCCCCAAAACCTTTCCCAGCAGCATTCTCTCCATGCTGGCTGTCTAGAGACAAGCAGCTTCATAGGTAAGAGATGCAGAAGAGGACTTCAAGTATTGTGTGTTGGTTGGAATCCAACCTTGGTGTCTGGTGACAAGAACTTGTTTGATGCCTCTGGACTTGATTTCAGCTCAAGCCCTGAAGCCCAAGGGCAGGTGTGAACATAAACCAGCTCCTCAGCCTTGGCAGGAATTTCTGTCCTGGCTTCTCTCAGCTGAGGTGGCATTTTCTGCAAGTAGAAGGTAAGGAAAAACGTTGCCCTGCTTTGCCTGGGATAGTCCTAGGGCTTGCTCTTCATTCCTTTTTCAGGGCTTTTATCTTCAAAAGTAGGATTTTAATAAGGTTCACATGGCTGGAGCTGTAGATTCCTGTAGATAAAAGCTTATAAAGCACTTTCTCTAGTGAAATCCACTTTTCAGTTGCTCAACTTCTACTCAGCTTCAGTTGTTTGTGATAAAACTTTTCATGCTGAGTATCTTCCTTAGGGTGATTTGATTATTTTATTTTTTTTAATTTTGATTTTTTAAATATTTTTGTTCTTGTTTGGGCACTGCTTTAATTGACAACAGCCCTTCTGTTTCTGAGAATGAGGTTAGGGAAAAATGTTACTTAACCAGTGCTGAATTCTTACATCTGTTTTACTGAGGAGTTTTAGAGCCTTCATGCCTTGGAGATTTGGGAAAGGGGGGAGTGAAACCATAAACAAAGCTGTGCCATTTGCAGTCCCTCTTTTTTTACTAAATCTGGCCAAGCTACAAGGTCCTGCAGCTCACCCTTTGCTTACACTGAGCAGCAAAATGCTTGGAACATGGAATTTTCATGAAGTGTATTCCAAAGAGCATCATGGCACTGAGGTTTGGGATGCAGATCTGAGGACTGAGAGCTTCTTCCAGGATAGAATCCCAACCTGGGATTGGGAAAAAACCTTAAAGCTCATCCAGTTCCATCCCCTCTAAGTTCATTGGGGCAGTTTAAAGGTGTTGACTTTGTTTCTAAATCCTTCTGTAGCTTTTCTGATGAAATGAGAGAGGGTTTTTTTGGTGGCTTTCTCCATTCCTGATACACTTGGGGTGAGAAAAAGTTGGATGGGAATGCAGGTCTCTGATTTTCACACTCTTGGGAGAAGATGATCTTTTTATTTTGAAGTTCATGACCCCCCCCCCCCAAAAAAAAAAAGAAAAAAAAAAGGCATAGTTGGGACTCCTGCTCTAGAAAAAGCCAATATTATTTTAAATATCTCTCAGAAGAGAACTTCTGAGGTTTGGTGGTAAAAGGGGATAAATAGCTAAAAATGAAACATTGTTTTTGCAGTGAACGGATGACTTTGCTTTTTTTATTCCATCAAATCCCTGCAGTTTGGTATTTATAATCTCTGTCAGTGTGGTGACATTTGGAAGGTCATGGCAGGTGTTGGAGGTGGGATCAGGCTCAGGAACCAAAGTGGAAAAGACTTTGAAAGGCAGGAAAGCCAAATCCATGGATGCATTTTGGCAAAGAGAGAGGAGAGGTGGGGGGAGGGCTGGGATTTCTGGACTCTGAACCTGGGGAAGAAATCTTTCAGGGTTTTGTATGGAACCACTGACGGGAATGAGGAATTGGACCAAGCAGTGTTTAGGCTGAATATGGGGGGGTGAAAGAAAATAATCTGAACAATGAGGTTTATTGGATTATGGAATGTGCTTCTTAAAGGATGTGGTTCCAGCTCCAGTCCCTTAAAATTAGAATCACAGGATGGCTGAGGCTGGAAGAGAGCTCAGAGCTCATCTCCTCCAAGCTCCCTGCCATGCCCAGGGACACCTCTCATCCAGACAAGGATGCTCCAAGCCTCATCCAACCTGGCCTTGAACACCTCCAGGGAGGGGGCAGCCACAGCTTCTCTGGGCAATCTCTTCCAGAGTCTCAGCACCCTCCTGCTGAAGAACTTCTTCCTCAGATCCAGCCTCAACCTCTTCTCCTGCACTTTCAAACCATTTCCCCTTCTCCTGTGGCTGGACACTCTTGGGAAAAGTCCCTCTGCAGCCTTCCTGGAGGTTCCCTTCAGGAATTGGAAGGCAGCTCTGAGGTCCCCCTGGAGTCTTCTCTTCTCCAGGCTGAACAATCCCAGCTCCCTCAGCCTCTCCTCACAGCAGAGCTGCTCCAGCCCCTGGAGCATCTTTGGGGCCTCCTCTGGACTCATTCCAACAGATCCATGTCTTTCTCCTGCTGGGGACACCAGACCTGGAGCCAAAATTCCAGCTAGAGTCTCACAGGAGCAGAATTTAGGGAGAGAATCGCCTCTCTTTTGACCTCCTGGCCATGCACCTCTTGATGCATCCCAGGCCAGGTTTGTCCTTCATGATCCCCTAACATCCCCCTGGCACACTGGTAAATTGCTCCCATGGAAAAGTGATGGTAGGAAAGTATTTCTCTATTTTTAGCTTTCTTCTAACACAATGCAGCAGCTGGAAACAAGGACAGGAGCCAACAGAATGGGAGGTGCCAGCTCTCCATGGGCCACCAGAAAAGTCTTCATCAGACCACAGTGTCAGAACCATTGGATTGACTTAAATGGGACACACACAGAATAAGCATTAAAAAAGGAAACAGAAAGCCCTCAAGTTCCCAAAGCTCCTGCTTGGATGTAGTAAGAAGGAAACCAGGAATTGTGCTTCTGGGTAATGAAGTACTCACTGGGTTTGGTGGAGGAATTACATGGTGGTAGCAATTAGGTGCAAAGAAAATCCTTTTTTTCTTTAATTCACTGTTTGCTTTGCAGATGTTGCTGCAACATTGAACAGTCTTCTGGATGCTGAATGCTTGATAAATAAGGGAGCAGGGTGGATAATTAGGAGTTGATTTCATCAGGTTGCTGGAACATAGGTTAGATCTCTTCTGGCTGGTGAGCTTTTTGCACTTGGTTTTCTTTTTATCTTGTATTTGAGGCTTTGTTTCACTTGACTTCTTTAGCCTCCCCTACTTGGTGTTCCTTCCATTTTTGCAAAAAGAGAGCAGGATTCTTATTTTGGAAATATTAAAATGATCAGAAGATACTGAGATCTTCTGAAGATCATCATGTTTGCCAAAACTCTTAATTCTTCCTTTTCAGTCTCAAAAGCATCCTCTGAACTCTGCAAAATAGTTTCAAATGCAACAAAACTCCTTGGCAGGATGCTAACAGTGAGAGAACTTGTGTGGAAGAGATCTTAACATATATTAATAAGACAGAAATGGGCACATTTCAAAAGGCTGCACCTGTGTTAAGTGGAGTTTTAATGCTATGTTTAAACTTCAGAAAGGATGGGCTGTCCAAAAGAAAGCTTGATGAGGTTCAATTATGAATATAATAATTTTGCAACTGTTTTAAAGAAATTAAAAATAGAAAAAAATCTCTTTTTCCCAAAAAGATCCTTTGAAATAACTTCTCCACCACTTCCCTCTGTGTTAATGTAGTGCTCTGGCCAGGGAATGAGAGGCTTCAGCTGCCAAACCTTTACGTTCAGGGTCAGAAAATAAGATGGGTTTTGTGGAGGAATTACAATTAATTCAATAAATACCAAAAAAACCCCTCACAAATCTGCAGTAGATCAGAATTTGTCGATAGGCTAACTTGAAATAATGGTAGTCAGTGCTAGGTCAGTTGTCTGTACATTCCAGTGCTTGTTTAAAGCAGTCCTGCTTGGTTTTTAGTTTAAAAAAATGTCTTTAAG
>NC_044274.1:2711537-2784037 GCF_003957555.1 Calypte anna
ATTGGATGTTAGGAAGAAATTCTTCACCATGAGGGTGGTGAGACCCTGGCACAGGTTGATCAGATGGGGTGGAAGCCCCATCCCTGGAAGATTTTGGGATTGGATGGGGCTCTGAGCAGCCTAGGCTGGTGGGAGGTGTCCCTGCCCATGGCATCCAGGAACTGGATCATCCTAAAGGTCCCTTCCAGCCCTAAAATTCTATGATTTATAAAGCTGAGGTAAAGCTTTCTTCCTTGACTGAAGCTAAGATAAATTTTGAAAGAATAATGGGTGCTAGCAAAAGGCAAAACCAGCCTCCAGGTACCCCAAGCTCCTGTCATACCCTTGGATTCTTCCTTCTGAGCCCTGAGATTGTTGATGGGGGTAACACACATGGTGCTGAGGGATGGTTTGCATGAGGTGCTGCTCTTAAAAATTGCATTTTAGCCACTGCACACTGGTTGTGAACTAAAGCTGCATGTCTGGTGTTGCTCCTGTTCTGCTCTGACTGGTGAGGATTTAACCATCAAGACGTGATGCTCTTCATGGTCTTTCTGGGCTGGAATGTGTCTAATTCCAGTCCTGCTGTTGCTTCACCCAAATGTTAAAGAAAGAAGTCAATTCTGTAACTCTTGTGCATCCAGAAATGATCTTTAGTCAAGTTTATTGAAACCTCTTTGGACTAGAGTGTGTTAAGTATTTCAGGACATTAATTAATTCTTTTAATTAATTTCCTTTTTTTTTTCCTCTTTCAATTTATTTTCTTTGCTGTCTAAAAAACACAACAAAGTGCTGGAGCAAGCCACTCAATCCTTAAGAGGTTCCCTGGGCTCCAGTGATTCTCCTCTCCCTGATTATGTGAGTATCAAACATCATCTTTTGCCTGGGGCTTCAAACCAGGAATGGGACATCCTAAAATCTCCAGAGATTTCTCAAAATCTTTCACAGCTCAGCAACCACCAACACTAAAAGAGAGAAACCTGGAGGAATGATGTCATGGCTGAAATTGACTTTAAAAGGACCAAAAAATGAAAACAAACAAACAAAAAAACCCCAAAACATAAAATAACACAAATGGCAAAACAAACCCAAGCTCTTCCTAGCCAAGAGCTTTACAGTTCCTTGTCCCCTTGCACTTCTCCAGTTGGTTTGGAGTTCAGGATATTGAAACCCTGGAGTTCAAATAATTTAGTTTATAAAGAACTGGGCTAAAATGGTCCCCCAGCAAAATAAAAAAGCACTGATTGAAAACAATTCCCAGTGATCCTTTGGGAATTCCTGCAGTCATGGAGCAAATTAGTATCTTCTGAACAAATGGACCCATCAAGGTTCTGCAGCTGATTGAGGCAGAACCCAGAAAGAGGCAGCAGTTTTGTAATATCATGGAATCACAGAGAATCACAGAATGGTTTGGGTTGGAAGGGACCTTAAGGATCCTCATCCTGAAGCTCTTTTCCACCCAAGGTGATTCTGCATCACAGAATTTAGTGGGTTAAAACTTGGAGAGGGGAGACTGAGGTTGGAGATGAGGAAGAAATTGTTGAATGTGAGGGTGCTGAGCCCCTGTGCCAGGTTTCCCAGAGAAGCTGTGGCTGCCCCATCCCTGGCAGTGTCTCAGGTCAGGTTGGATGGGGCTTGGAGCAACCTGGGCTGGTGGGAGGTGTCCCTGACTATGGAAAGGGGGTGGATCTAAATCATCTTTTAAGGTCCCTTCCAACCCAAACCATTCTGTGATTTCTAGTTACATAGAAAGAATTGTTATAATTCACATCAATTTTTTTTTTAAGTTCTAAATTTTGGCTGTTAAAGAAATTCATTATTCTTATCCTGATGGAGCTTAAATGTATTTAGGAAAAACTCTAAAAATAACCTCACTTAGTGTTGCTATTTTCAATCATTCCAGGTAGAGGGCTGTCACTTAACCACCTTTTTGCTGGTGAAGGTGTTTTGTGAGTGACAGAAGTAATGTGGTGTTGGGTTAAGCTTCTCATATTTTCAGGTGTCCTCTTGTAAGGAGCCATCCTTTAACCTTCTGTCCAAAATCTGCTGGTCCTGTGTCATTGAAGGTGTCAAAAAAAAATGCTGGCAATCCAAAAGAGGAGAAAAATATAAAAGAATATGAATGCCATGAGCTCTGGATGTAGATGGCATCCCTAGAGGGATTTCCAAGCCCTGGAGATGTGGTGCTGAGGGCCATGGGGCAGTGGTGGCCTTGGCAGTGCTGGGTTAAGGGTTGGACTTGAAGATCCTAAAGGTCCTTTACAACCAAAATTATTCTATATACATATAAGTGGAGGAAGAACCCCAAGCCACCAGTGGAGGTTGGTGGTGAACCTGCTGGAAAGCAGTTTGGAGGAGAAAGACCTGAGGGTCCTGATGGAGAGCAAATGGTGGCTGGAGGTCAGGGGAGGCCATTCTCCTCCCCTGGGGTGGTCACAGCTGGAATCCTGCATCAGATCTGGGCTCCCCAGTTCCAGAGAGACAGGGATCTACTGGAGAGAGTCCAGAGGAGGGTGACAAAGGTGATGGGAGCATCCCTGAGGAAAGGCTGAGGGAGCTGGGACTCTTTAACCTGGAAAAGAGAAGGCTGAGGGGAGACCTTATCAATATCTACAAGTATCTAAAGGGTGAGTGCAAGGGGTATGGAGATGGATTCTTCTCAGTACTTCCCAGTGACAGGATGGGCACAAGCTGGAACGTAAGAAATTCCATCCAAACAGAAGTAAAAATGTATTTACTGTGAAGGTGACAGACTGGCCCAGGCTGCCTAGGGAGGATGTGGAATCCCTATCTCTGGAAATACTCCAAACCCACCTGGATGCAGCCCTGGGTGATTGTAATTTAGTGGTAGAGTTGGACTGGATGATCTCCAGAGGTCCCTTCCAACTCTCTGTGGTTAATTCTACCTCCTGATGTTCCAGGGAGCCCTGTGCATGGCAAGGAGTTTGTCTCTTCTCTTCATAACCTGAATTAAACTTGGCATTTGGGTGAGGAGATAGTGATGATTCTTTTTGCCTCCTCACTTGGAGCTCCAGAATGGGCTAAAACAGTCCAATCTTGAGGTTCTTTGAGTTCTCCTTGGGTTATCTGGCAAATGGAAAGCAGCTGCCCCTTTAGGCATCTTCATTTTCAGACTCCTCAGCCCCTCCAGCATCATCTGGAAGTCATGGAGCATGTAAAACAAAGCTAAGAAGAAAAAGCAAAGCTTGTTTGTTTTATGTGGGATGAGCAACTCCACTTGAGGTCCTTCTCATTCAGCCCTTCAAAGGTTATTAAAAAGCAGCCTTGCAAAAGTGCTTTCCACAAGAAGAAGTCATTTTACTAACTTTCCCCCTTGTTCTTAGGGTTTGATTGCATTCCAAGCTGCAAGTATTTCATCAACAGTCCCCTTGCCTTGCCTTGCCTTGCCTTGCCTTGCCTTGCCTTTGCTTGTCTTGCCTTGCCTTGCCTTGCCTTGCCTTGCCTTGCCTTGCCTTGCCTTGCCTTGCCTTGCCTTGCCTTGCCTTGCCTTGCCTTGCCTTGCCTTGCCTTGCCTTGCCTTGCCTTGCCTTGCCTTGCCTTGCCTTGCCTTGCCTTGCCTTGCCTTGCCTTGCCTTGCCTTCCCTTGCCTTCCCTTGCCTTCCCTTGCCTTCCCTTGCCTTCCCTTGCCTTCCCTTGCCTTCCCTTGCCTTCCCTTGCCTTCCCTTGCCTTCCCTTGCCTTGCCTTGCCTTGCCTTGCCTTGCCTTGCCTTGCCTTGCTTTTTCTTTCCTTCCCTTCCCTTCCCTTCCCTTCCCTTCCCTTCCCTTCCCTTCCCTTCCCTTCCCTTCCCTTCCCTTCCCTTCCCTTCCCTTCCCTTCCCTTCCCTTCCCCTTCCCCTTCCCTTCCCTTCCCTTCCCTTCCCTTCCCTTCCCTTCCCTTCCCCTTCCCCTTCCCCCTCCCCTTCCCTTCCCCTTCCCTTCCCTTCCCCTTCCCCTTCCCCTTCCCTTCCCCTTCCCCTTCCCCTTCCCTTCCCCTTCCCCTTCCCCTTCCCGCTCTCCCTCTCCCTCTCCTGCCTCTCCTCTGTACACCTTCCAGGAGCTCTGTGTCCTTCTGGTGTTGGGGACTCCAGAACTGGACCCAGCACTGCAGGGGTGGTCTCAGCAGAGCAGAGGGGCAGAAGTGACATTTGCCAAGTCAGGTTCTTCTTGGGTATCCCTGTCTCCACCCTTACATTGAGCCAGAAGCCTATAAATACATTTTCTAAATATTAGTCATGCCCTCCTTCAGATGAATTATATTTTAGTTTAAAGAATATCACTCCTACCTAAACCCCCTATTTTTGTCTCCTTTAAAAAACAGCAATTTCAGAATAGACAGAAATAACCCACCTAACCCAAATTTAAAGCAAGTTTTTCTATTGAGAGCCAAATTCTTCACTTCTATCTGGATTCTTCATCAGTCCTTCTCTTTTTCCAAAAAATAAAAAGCTGCATAAATTCAACAGAAAGAACAAACTATCCTAAAATTCTCTGATCAAGACATTGATGAAGTTGGACCTCTTTAAATTTCCATTTATTAGTAGGAAGGACTTACAGAGGTGTCTTTAATGATTGCTTGTGGTCAAAGGATTTCTGGGCAAATGCATTGAAAAGAATCCAGAAGAATCAAGAATCTCCTTCTTGAAGAAGATTTTTTTTTCATCCTTGAGAAGCTCCACAAAAGTTTCATTGCTGTCTTGTGCTGGTGGTACCTTGATGGCAGGAAGCCCCATTTCACATGAAAATCCTCAGGATTTGGGAAAATCAGGATGAAAATTCCTCTTTTTCTGGAATTAGTATTTCTTGTTGCAGCAGCGTTTCCCTGATCATTCAGATAAGTCCCTCTCCTATTTTCATCTGATAGAAAACCTTCTGTTCTTTGGATTTGTGAGATTTGAGAACAAAATTAAAGAAGTGGGAGGAATGTCTGGAATTAGCAGTACAAACACCTACTGAAGTCCTTTGATTTTGGTTGTTACACACATTTGAAGAAAACCAAACATGAACATCATAGTATTTTAGGTATTTCCCTCCTTTAATAGTTGCGTGGGTTCAGGACATTGTCATTTTTGCATTAAGGGATGTAAATGATGACATTTGTTTGCATTTTTGTACTCAGAAGATGGTTTTTTTTTATGAGCCCACTTAAATGAGTGTCCTTTAAAGAGGATTTATCTCAAGATAGAATTGTTTGACTGGAAATAACACTGAAGATCCTAAAGTTCAGCCATTAACCCAGCACTGCCCAATCCCACCACTGAAGGTAATAACATCATGGAATGGTTTGGGTTGGAAAGGACCTTAAAGTTCATCCAGTTCCAGCTTTTATCCATGGGCAGGGACACCTCCCACCAGCCCAGGTTGCTCCAAGCCCCATCCAACCTGACCTGAGACACTGCCAGGGATGGGGCAGCCACAGCTTCTCTGGGAAACCTGGCACAGGGGCTCAGCACCCTCACATTCAACAATTTCTTCCTCATCTCCAACCTCAATCTCCCCTTTCTCTCCAAGTTTTAACCCATTTCCCTTCTCCTCTCCCTACCCCCCCGTCTCCAAAGCCCTCCCCCAGCTTTCTTGGAGCCCCTTCAGATATTGGAAGGTTGCTCTGAGCTCCCCTGGGAGCCTCCTCTTCTCCAGGCTGAACAAGCCCAATCCCTCAGCCTGGCTTCCCAGGGAGGTGCTCAGCCCTCTGAGCATTTGAGTGCCTCTCCTCTGGACACCTTCCAGGAGCTCTGTGTCCTTCTGGTGTTGGGGACTCTAGAACTGGACCCAGCACTGCAGGGCGGGGTCTCAGCAGAGCAGAGGGGCAGAATCCTCTATGGAAGTGTTTGGATGAAAAAAATTAACAGTACTGAGCTCTTGAAGGAGTTTGCTTTGCTGATTTGGTTTTGATTGGAAGATGTTATGCTTCAAAACAAGGAATATTTGACCACATGTTAGAAACATCTCACTAATTCTTTGTTTGAAACTCCCAGCCATGTGAAGCAAAGGAAAGGGATGCACAAGGAATCCTGTGCCAGGCCCTTTTGGGTACTAAATCTTTGACTGGAATCTTTGATGCTTTGGAATCATTCAAGATGAGGGATTGGTGAAACATGAGGACTTTTTGATGCCAACTTCTCTTCATCTTCACAGGGAAACTTGGGGGCTAAACAGGGATGTATTGAAACTCTTTTAGTTGTTTTGTTTTTTTTTAAATCAATCCATGTATATTGATTATATAATACATATATTTCTTTGCAACTTACCTATGATTTGGAAAAATTTCTCCCTGGCAAGGGTTGTCAGGGCCTGGCCCAGGCTGCCCAGGGCAGGGCTGGAGTCCCCATCATTCCTGGAGGGATTTTAAATTCAGCACCAAATGTACCCTGAGGCCTCTCCTGCCACCCATAAGAAAAATCCCATGGAACAAAATAAGCCACTTATTGAAAACTTGATTTTCCCTTCACCTGGTCTGGAAAGCAGCATTAAAAAAAAACATAAAATATAGGATTTAAATTTGGTTTATCCCTGGTGACAGTGGTGGATTCTTCTTTGTGAAATCTTGGTGAATCTAGAGGATGTTTAGAAGAAACAGAAATTCAGAAATTATTCTGAAATATTCAGAATTATTTCTGTTTTTCATGTTTATTCTTTAAAGTCACCCTGATGTTTTCAGCAGCATAACTGGGAAAGAGAATTTGTATTTCCCTTATATGTAACCATCAATTTCTCTTTGTTTTCCCATTTCTTTGTAGTTTATGAGCAAATTAGAGGAACACATCACACATGACCCACACTAAGCTTTGGAAATAGGAATTCTTCCCCACAATCAGTTCATTACAGGAACAGTAGCCCCAAAATGTTTAATTTTACCAATTTTTAATGTGCCATGAGGAACAGGATGGTTAAATGGCTCTGTGTGGTGGTAGTTACAAGAACTTGTAGTTAAATTGCATCTCAACACATGGGCATTGGGATGAGGGGAAACCTGTGCTTTCAGTCTGCTGTCTGGCTTTGGAGGGTTTAATTTTCAAGAAATTTTGGATTAGTGCATAAGTGCTCTTATTTACCTGGGTTTTTTTCAGATATTTTGCTTTTCAAGGGGGAAATTTCCAAACCCTGAAGCCAATATGCAGAGTCTCCACATAGCAAACCTAAAGCCATTCCAGGGAATTTTCTTTTAAAACACTGAGAACAGAAAAAACACTCAAAATTTATTCTCATTATTTAATCCTCTTTCATTCTTATCCCCAGCATCACTGGGAGATTTCAGCCATTGCTTGCACTGCTCTGAAACAAAGCAGAGAAGAGGGAAGGGATTTTTTTTTTTTTTCTTTTTTTACCTTTCAGAAATGTTTCTGGAATGGGATGGGCTTTTTCCAAACCTGTTCTTGGACATATTTATGCTTGAGCCCAAGCTGAGTGAGCCATGAACTGCTACTGGGAGAGATGACATCTTGCTCAAGATGTTCTGCTGCATTTTTCTTGACATCAAGCTGGTACCACATTTGCAGAGGCTGTTCCACTCCAGGCTAGCCCCAAACACTTGACCTTAAAGAAAGTGTTTACTAATAACTAAACCCAAGCATCCTGTTGGAAAGAAAAAAGATGGATATAACATTAGAGGGTAGATGGAATTCTTTTGTTGCAATAGGAATCAAAATCTTGAGTACCTCTCTTCCCTCCAGAGAAACTTGACAAGAGAATGGATGTTGCAGCTCCTAAAAAAAGGGGCTTTCAAGTTGCAGATAAATGAGATGCTTACTCAAGGCAGAGAAAAAAATCCAACACATTATTATTGAATCATAGAATGGTTTGGGTTGGAAAGGATCATAAATATCATCCAGTTCCAACACTCTTGTATGGCCAGGGACACCTCTCACTACACCAGGTCTACTGGAAAAAAAAAGAAGTCTGGACTAATAATGATAAATTTGAACAAATAATGACAAGTTTTCCCATTCCCACCCTAATCTTTTAGACTTTGATAGAGTGAAACTTGCAGCTCCTTTCCAACCATGATTATTCTAAGAAACGAGAGCAAGAAAAATGGAATGAGAAAAATGGAATTTTCATGGAATTTTTCTTGAATTGAACACTATTTTTCTACAAGGAATTCACCATCTTACCTTGTGGTGGACTCTGTTAATTCAAACCCATTAGAAAACTTCGCTTAATTTATTATTCAACAGTCATAATTGCTTCCAGGACTTTGGTGAGGAACACTTGACTGGCTCCAGGATGGAGGTACAACATCCCCAAGTGCTTCTCTGTCTTTCAGACATGGTGATCACTCATCCACTGCTGCACTTTATGAACCAGGCTGCACAAAATGAAGTTTTGTCCCAAAAGAGATGAAACTTGATAAATATTTCAGGGAAATGAGTTGAAGAATGCAGTTTTAATGTCTTTCTATCAAGAGTGTTTTTCAACATTGGAGAAAATGTCATCTCTTGCTTATAGTTCATTTTGGAACTGGTACTTGTAGTACTTAACCCTCACTTTCTTTGAGTTCTGGGGTTTCCAAATCTCTGTTAAAACTTCATTTTTTTTGGTGTTCAGGCTACAGCTGCTGTGTGCTTCCCCATAATTTGGCAGGAAGCAGAGCAGGGGTCATTATCATCTGGCTTTATCAGAATGGCTGCAGTGTCCAGGGGAATGCATTTGAAAAATAAGATGGAATGTAGTAAAAACAACTTTTAATCTAAAAGTTCCTCCATTTAGTTGGGTTGCCTGCTCTCAACTCTCAAAAGGCTGCTTCTCATCTGCTCCCTATTTGCACTTGATTCAACCAGAGGGAGCAGAACCAAGTTCTGAGGGTTTTTCAGGTCCATCTGAGTGGGATAAATGATGCTGCTTCTAGCAGTGACTAAGTTTGAAGAAGTGGTAAGGACAACAACTCAAAGCACTTTATGATGTTTTCAAAGGGTTTTACCTATTATGAGGACCAGCTTTTTAGGAGGGACAGAACAAGTGGTGAGGGACTTAAAGAAGTGTTTTATAATGAAGGTGCTGAAACCCTGGCCCAGGCTGGAGGTGGGAGAGGTAGGGAGGGATCTGGCCGGGCTGGATCCATGGGCTGAGCCCCACTGAGGTTCAGCCAGGCCAAGTGTTGTGTCCTGCACTTGGGTGACCCCAACCGCAGGCAATGCTCCAGGCTTGGGGCTGGGAAGTGCCCAGAGGGAAAGGAGCTGGGGGTGACAGTGGCTGAAGAGGAGCCAGGGGGTGCCCAGGTGGCCAAGAAGACCACCAGCATCCTGGCTTGTGTCAGGGCAACAGAGCTGGGGTAGGGTCTGGAGCACAAGGAGAAGGTTCTGGAGAACTTGTGAGGAGCTGAGGGAAGTGGGAATGTTGAGTTTGGAGGAGGCTGAGGGGAGACCTTCTGGCTCTCTGCAAGCCCCTGAGAGGAGGTTGGAGCCAGGGGGGTCAGGCTCTGCTCCCAAGGAAGAAGGGATGGGAGAAGAGGAATTGAGCTGGAGGTTTTGATTGGAGCTTGGGAAGAATTTCTCCCTGGCAAGGGTTGTCAGGGCCTGGCCCAGGCTGCCCAGGGCAGGGCTGGAGTCCCCATCATTCCTGGAGGGATTTCCAAGGCCTGGAGATGTGGTGCTGAGGGCCATGGGGCAGTGGTGGCCTTGGCAGTGCTGGGTTAAGGCTTGGACTGGGTGATCTCCAAGGTCTTTTCCAACCCAAATCATTCCATGATTCCATGAAAAGCTGAGCCAAGGTTCTGTGCAGCTCAGAGGCAGCTTGGGGACAGGAGCTCTGTGCTGAGGACACTTCTCATGTGGCAGCTGAAGTGACCATGGAGCTGCTGAGACCTCAGGCTGCAATTATGGGGGAAATAGCCTCAGGGAGACTGCCAGAAGTCTTCAGAAAATCTGTTTCTGTCTCTAAAGAGCTTGTTTCATCCTGAGAGACAGCCTCATATCCACTCTTGGTTGAACACCTCTCTTCATAACATCACAAGTGACTGAAATGGGGTTTGCAGATTACTCTTATTTTCCACAACAATAGGAAGGAAGAAAACAGAAAGTAGAATCATTTTCTTTTTGTTTTTATTGGACATGAGAAGCCATGAGGGTTAGTTAAGCAAAGTTGCCACATGGTCATGCCTCCCTTTTAATCTTAAGAATCGGAGGCTGGAGCTTTGCTTTCCTTCAGAACACAACTTTTTTATGCAGTTCTCTATTATTATAAAAATAAAAATTAAATTTAGGCTGAAATAAATTCAAAGGATGAACCCTTGGAATCTTTCAGTGAGAAAAGATGGGTCACATAAACTGAGCAGGTTTTTGGCAGCTCTGAGGTCACTGCCAGTGATACATCTGCTTTATCTTTTTTTGAGTAAATATTTCTGTAAGGAACCAAACTGTGAGCACACACCCAGGGTTTGGGGGTTTTAGCTGTTTGGCTGTGCTGATCTTTTATAATCCATATAATTATCATTGGTTTTTACACATCAGTGTCTTTCCAGCACTACTGAACCAAATGGAATTGTCCAGGAGGATGTAATTATTAATTCTATTGCAGTAAGAAAAGGAAGATTATTCTGGAATGGCCAGAGCTGGGGACGTCCAGCTCTGCCTGGAGTTTTCCTTGGCTTTCTCTGCACATTTGTGTGTCCCTTGTTAGTGTTTATCAAACTCCAATTATTTGTTTCCAGATAATGTTCTCATTCCTGTGCTCATAGTGTTTTCCTCTGCATCCTCTTGGCTTGTTCCCATTCTCTTTTCTCCGCCTTTATCACTTGTTTGTTCCTTTTTCTTTAAAAAAAAAATAAAAAATAAAAATAAACCCAGGCTACCCAGAGCTGCATTTGCATCACTTGTGGCTCTCATTGCCAACATTGGTCCTTGTGCAACTGGAACCTGACCAAACAGCTGGCTTTTTGCCTTAAAAATTAAAATCTTTGCAAAAATCCTGCCATGCTTAATCCTGACAAGGAGGTTTCTGTCTCCTAAGATTATAAAAAAAAAACAACCTGGGATTATCAAAAGATCAGAGGATGGCTTAGGTGGGAAGGTCTCAAAAATTGGTACCAGGTTTTAGCTTCCACATTTCTTTTAATGGTGGGTAGAATTATTGCTGTGGGCATAAAACAAAACAAAACAAAACAAAACAAAACAAACAAAAAAACCCCCCCAAAAAAAACCTAAAAAAAAAAACAACAAAAAAAAAGAAACAAAAAAGGAAGGGTAGAGCTGGTGTGTTGCTGTTCTCTGAGACCTCTTTTGTAAATACTCTCATGCTTTTCAATTTCTGAATTTGTCAACTTCAAGCAATAGGAAAACCCCATTATTTGGAACTCCTCCTTTAACTGTCCTATTTAATGGATTGAAACTTTCCTACCTCACGCCCCAGCATCCTATAACAGCCAATTCAGTTAAAAAAAATAAAATATATGACATTCATAGAATGGTTTGGGTTGGAAGGGACCTTACAGCTCATCCAGTTCCAGTTTGGGTGGCGTTTTATCAGCTCTTACAGTGTCGCTCCATTGTCTCATCCAAACACCATCCTTGGCTTTCTGCTTGTTTTTTCCTGGTTTTTTTTTACATAGAATCACAGAATCATAGAATGGGCTGGGTTGGAAGGGAGCTCAGAGCTCATCAAGTCCAACCCTTGATCCACTCCCCCCGTGGTTCCCAGCCCATGGCACTCAGTGCCACATCCAGGCTCTTTGGAAAGATCTCCAGACACGGAGAATCCACTACTTCCCTGGGCAGCCCATTCCAAGGGCTGATCACCCTCTCCAGAAAGAAATTCTTTCTCAGCTCCAACCTAAACCTCCCCTGGCACAACTTGAGACCCTTTGTGCCCTCTTGTCTTGCTGAGAGTTGCCTGGGAAAAGAGCCCAACCCCCCCCTGGCTCCAACCTCCTTTCAGGGAGTTGCAGAGAGTGATGAGGTCTCCCCTGAGCCTCCTCTTCTCCAGCCTCAACACCCCCAGCTCCCTCAGCCCTTCCTTCCTCACAGCAATTCTGCTGGATCCCTTCCCAGCCTCCTTGCTCTTCTCTGCACCTGCTCCAGCACCTCAAGCTCCTTCCTGAGGGACTTGCTGAGGGGCCCAGAACTGGACACAGGACTCAAGCTGTGGCCTCCCCAGGGCTGAGCACAGGGGCAGAATCCCTTCCCTGGACCTGCTGGCCACGCTCTTCCTGAGCCAGCCCAGGATGCCATTGGCCTTCTTGGCCACCTGGCCACACTGCTGGCTCATGTTTACAAACACTTTCATCACTGATTATTTCCTCACTGAGTATTTGTCTCTTGGGATAACATATGCAAGGCTGGGATTCTGTCCCACTTCTTTGATGGAGCTCACACTTCTTAGAATTCTTGTTATCTGCTCTGGTATGGGTGAAAATCTTCACTGTGCCTCCTGGCTTTCTTCATCTGGGTCCCAGGTTCTTCACCTGGAAAGCTGTAGCTGGAAGAAAAGAAGGAAAAAAACCCAAAATATGGTTGTTTCTGACCATCAGCTTTTAAAAGCTTTTAAAATAATTTCTGAAAAACGACCTGGTAACTTTTTAATTGTTTGAAGCTGACCAGTAGCAGCTTTTTTCTTGAAAAAACATGTTTGGAGATGGTTAGCAACACTTTCTATTTAAACTATTTGTGCACTGCCCAGGTTTTAAGCTGAGCATGTTTTATTAAAAATAATTGATATTTTGTAAAGCAATTAATTGTGTGGTTGCTACTTTTCTGGTAACTGGAAAGATCTCACTTGAATCCACAATGTTTCTGCCAAGTAATATTTTCTGTATTTTAAGATAGTGACTACAGCATTCTGTTCCATTGGATTAGAATCACAAAATCCTTTTGGTTGGAAAAACTCCTTCAGATCAAGTCCAGCCTGAAACCCAGCACTGCCAAGCATGACCCTAAGGTGACATTTTAAAAGGTGACATTAGGGTTTTAAAAACCCCCACAACATACCATATCCTGCTTTAAATCCAAGTTGAGCAGCATGTGCCACTCCACACAGGTCAGCCAGGTCTGGATGTTTCTTTTTTCTGGATGTTTGTTGGAGTGTGTGCACCAAATGCTGTTCTTCAAAGAGGAATTCCCAAAGGTTTTTATCATCTAAATCTCCTCTGGATGTGCAGGAGACAAGCAGTGGGGAGAATCCAGTGAATCATAGAATCATAGAATCATAGAATTAGCCGGGTTGGAAGGGACCTCAGAGATCATCTAGTCCAACCCTTGACCCACCGGAGCAGTTGCTAGACCATGGCACTGAGTGCCACATCCAGTCTGTTTTTAAATGTCTCCAGGGACAGAGAATCTACCACCTCACCGGGCAGTCCATTCCATAGCCTGATCACCCTCTCCGTGAAGAAATTCTTTCTAATATCTAACCTAAACCTCCCCTGGCACAACTTAAGACTGTGTCCTCTTGTCTTGTTGAAGGTCGTCTGTGAAAAGAGTCCAGTTCCCACCTCGCTACAGCCTCCTTTCAGGGAGTTGTAGACAGCAATGAGGTCTCCCCTGAGCCTCCTCTTCTTCAGGCTGAACACCCCCAGCTCCCTCAGCCTCTCCTCATAGGGCCTGTGCTCGAGTCCCTTCACCAGCCTGGTTGCCCTCCTTTGGACCTGTTCCAGGACCTCGATATCCTTCTTAAACTGAGGGGCCCAGAACTGGACACAGTACTCGAGGTGTGGCCTAAAGGGTGAGGATGGGTGCTCCCTTCTCTATGCTCCTCAGCAGCATGGAAGAGATGGAGGAGTAGGGTCAGGGAATCATAAAATAATGGGACATTTTGGGTTGGAAAGGACCTTAAAGTTCATCCAGTTCCATCTTTTATCCATGGGCAGAAACACCTCCCAAGAGCCCAAGTTGCTCCATGCCCCATCCAACCTGACCTGAGACACTGCCAGGGATGGGGCAGCCACAGCTTCTCTGGGAAACCTGGCACAGGGGCTCCGCACCCTCAAATTCAACAATTTCTTCCTCAGATCTCATCTCAATCTCCCCTTTTTCAGCTTAAAACCATTCCCCTTCATCCCATCACTCCATGCCCTTACCAAAAGCCCTTCCCCAGCTTTCCTGTAGAAGAGAAGCAGCTTTGCTTTCTAGTAAAAGTAGCCAGAGCAAAGTGGTAGCAAATTTTGCTCTTTAGATGAGGCTCACCAGGGTAGTGCCAGGTTCCCATATTCTCTCCTGCCTTGGTAAGAGCATGTGTCTGGTAAGTGATGGTTCTTTAGAACAGAAAACAACTCCACTGTGTAGAAATTGATTGACAGCCCCCCCCCCAAAAAAAAAGCTGTCACAGACCTGTTAGGAAGTGTTCATGTGCCTCATGATAACTCAGAAAATGACTTTTTGGTGAAAAGCAAATGCCATTGGTTTCAGTCTTTGTACTGAGCTGGAAAACTCCAGCTGGTTTGCTCTGATTCACCTTCTTGCCAGCTCTGTAAAACCTCACAACCCAACTTTGGTTGTGGTGGAAACACCTAATGAGAAGACCAAAGGAGATTTGCCTTTTTTTCCTCTGTCCCAAGGGAGGACAGGCAGCCCTCTGGAATATCTGGGTATCCCAGGGAGAGGAGTCCAGAAGGTTCTTGTGCTGCCTTGTTCAGCTTAGAAAGCTGGAGTTTCAAAAACCATCAGGAGTGCTTTCTCAAAGGCATTAAGAAGGAGAAAAGCTCTACAAATTTATCTTGAGTGTTATAGAGCACTACTAAAGCAGATTTCTTATTTTCTTCCTTTATTACAAGTATTCAGTGCCAAAAATTTACACACAAAAGCCAAGGGCTGAGTCTAGAGAATGGTGTCAGACTCAAGGTGTGATGGGATCCCAATCAATTTTCCTTCTCCTGTCTTTGCTTTTTTCTGTCACGAGCAGCTCTTTATTTGTCTGATTATTTTTCTCTCTCTCTCCCTATCTCTCCTCCCCAAGCAGGGCCTGAACAAAACCCTTAGTAAATGAAATTTATACTGAAGTGTTTTTACTTAGAGTAGGAAGTATTGAAAAGGTAAAGTTGACTTCAACTCACAGTGAATTGGGGTGGTTACAATATTTTAATCAGAGAATTGTCATGGTTGGAGAAGACCTTTCAGATCGCCACATCCAACTGTCAACCAACACTCCCCCTCTATAAAATAAATAAAGTTTTATTTATCCATATCTGCATCGCCATGCCCACTAGAGCACGTCCAATTCTAAAAGCTGGGAGACACCTGGGACCCCAGGGAAGTGAAGCTAACCAATTAAGATATCAAATTGTTCAGGAAAAAAATAGGAACATACTTTTATATCTTTCTTTCTCATCTCACCAAGAGAGAGCTGATCTCCTGCTGAACAAAGCTTTGCTGTATTCAGTAACTACAGGTCCATTAGGCTTCTGGAGATGATGTGAAACCAAGGGACAGAGGGGGTGCAGTCTCCAGAAAGCTCAACTATGCAAATTAAATGGCTTTTCTGGGCATCACTGGTGGACTTTGTTCACCCAAGAGTGTTTAAAGGGTCAAGGAATGAAAAAGGCTTCTCCCATGTAGCAAAAGGTCCACGTGGGGCTGGTTTTGGGCTTGTTCTGATTTTGCTGGTTGGTGCTTTCAGAGAATCACAGAATTGTTGTGGTTGGAGAAGAGCTCTGAGATCACTGTGTCCAACATTCCCCCCGAATAAAATATATTGATCAATATCTGTCAATATCACCCACTGGAGCACGTCCTGCAGTGCCTCACCCACATGGCTTTTCAATCCCTCCAGGGATGGGGACTCCACCACCTCCCTGGGCAGCCCATTCCTACACCTGACTGCTCTCTCAGGCAGGAAATTCATCCTCAGAGCTGGGCTAAACCTCCCCTGGTGCAACTTCAGCCTCTGCTCCTGGCATTGTGCACTTGAGAGAGGAGCCCAGCACCTCCCTACACCTCCCTACAACCTCCTTGGAGGGAGTTGTGCAGAGCAAGGAGGTCTCCTCTCAGCCTCCTCTTCTCCAAACTCAACATTCCCAATTCCCTCAGCTTCTCCTCATAAGATCTGTTTTCCAGACCCTTCCCCAGCTTGGTTGCCCTTCTAAATATCAATATCTCATCATCATCTGGACTTGCTCCAGCCCCTTGGTGTCTTGTCATAAGGAGCAATCCTTTTTGCTTTGCTTCTGGTGAGAAATGAAGCTCTGAGGATGATTGCATTGCCTTTCAGTTCAAATTTGGGTTCTTATAAGAGGAACCAGATCTTTTTCCAGATCCAGGCATTCCAGATTTCCTCACTGGTGAGATATTAACCAGCTCACAGCCCTGTTCAGTCCTTATTCCCCACGCACTCTTTTATTACCTGGTTTATTTAAGTTTTTACAATGGCAAAGGGCACTCTAACCTTATGTTCCTTTCTTAAAGGCTCAGGACCTGAATGTCATCGAGGAAGTGATCCGAATGATGTTGGAGATCATCAACTCCTGCTTGACCAACTCTCTCCACCACAACCCCAACCTGGTCTACGCTCTGCTCTACAAGCGGGAGCTGTTTGAGCAGTTTCGGACCCACCCTTCCTTCCAGGATGTCATGCAAAACATAGATCTGGTGAGTGAGGTGTTGCTTCAAGAGGTTCTTATTTCATTTCCTCAGCCTTTGGAGAAGAGGGAAATACTCATCATCTCTAGCAGTTTCTTCTAGGAAGTGTTTTCTATCTAATTTGAATGCTGAGGACGACTTTTTAGATCTAACTTAAATACCTGAGATGAGGAGGAAGGTGAAAAAGATGCTCCAGGGGCTGGAGCAGCTCTGCTGTGAGGAGAGGCTGAGGGAGCTGGGATTGTTCAGCCTGGAGAAGAGAAGACTCCATGGGGACCTCAGAGCTGCCTTCCAGTTCCTGAAGGGAACCTCCAGGAAGGCTGCAGAGGGACTTTTCCCAAGAGTGTCCAGCCATAGGAGAAGGGGAAATGGTTTGAAAGTGCAGGAGAAGAGGTTGAGGCTGGATCTGAGGAAGAAGTTCTTCAGCAGGAGGGTGCTGAGACTCTGGAAGAGATTGCCCAGAGAAGCTGTGGCTGCCCCCTCCCTGGAGGTGTTCAAGGCCAGGTTGGATGAAGCTTGGAGCATCCTTGTCTGGATGAGAGGTGTCCCTGGGCATGGCAGGGAGCTTGGAGGAGATGAGCTCTGAGCTCCCTTCCAGCCTCAGCCATCCTGTGAGAACACTGAGTTCAGGTGTTTTCATGTTGTCATTTCCTGGCCTTCTCACTGTGACTTCTCCTGGGTAACATCTTGAACTCAGCAGAGCCAAGGGGGGTTGGGAATTCCCACCCTGTTCCCCAGCTCTCATTCCCCTGAGGAAGGACAAGATCAAATTCTCTTCACTACTCCCAGTTAGAAACCTCTTTTTGGGGGGCAGACTGAGCAGGTTTCCTCCTCTTTTTCTTTACTCAGACTCCCCTCAGCAGCCTGTTCATGGATAGGTGGGATCTGTAAAAAGCAGTGAAGAGCAAATACTCAGCTGCCTTATTCCCTGGGCTGCATCTGAATGTGTGATGCTTTCAGCTGCAAACTCTCTTTTCACAGAGAGAGATAAATAGATATTTGGATAAACAGACATTTTACAAGAAAAGAGAAGGAACTAGAGGAGGATGAGAGGTGAATTTCAAGGCCAGGTTGGATGGGGCCTTGAGTGCCCTGATCCAGTGGGAGGTGTCCTGCCTGAGGAGCTGGGGTGGATCTTGGTGACCTTTAAGGTCCCTTCCAACCCAAACCATTCTGTGATTCCAGCATTCTGTGAGATACTGCTGTGGCTCACTGTGGAGGATGACTTGGGAAATTAAATTTGGAAATTAAAGTGTTCCTTAATTACTGCTGATAGTGGCTGTAATGCTCATAGTGAGAAACTGAGTAATGCACAGAAAAAAACCAGATTTTAAGAACAAGAATTATTTCTTTGCCATCTACTTGTTGTTTGCAGAGCTTGGGCAATGGTGAAAGTCAACTTGTGTGACCAGTGGGTGTGGAATACTGGAAGGGGAAGCTGGACTGGGTGCTGAATTTCTTGCTGCAGTGAATAATAGCACATTTATTGCATGCAGTGGAAAATCTGCTGAGGGTTGTGTTTTCCTCTGCTTTTATTATAAAATATAACAGCAGGTGAACAGATTCCTGCTGATCCTTAAAGGCATTTTAAATGTTGGCCTGAGACCCTGCTCTGTACCTGTCCCTTCTTCTTCTCATCTCCCTTCATGTTTCCTGATCATGCAATAGCCAAGGATTCAGAGCTCAAAACTCTCCCAACTTTTGGCAGCTGCAAACCACAGCCAGCCCTGGGACAGCCTGGATGGTGAGGATAAAAAATCTTCAAGCTGTGTAAAGAGAAGATATGAAGATAACAGCCATCTCCATCCCTGTCTGAGAGGGGGACCTTCTCTGGTTCCTTGTTCAGCTCCAGGAAAACCAGGGCTGGTCAGATCCTTCTGCATGACAGCTCCCACAGATAACACTGTGTCCTTTCCCTTTCTAACAGTTAAACATAGGTTCTCCTCAACAATTTAAACAATTCCTCCCCAAAACTACTTAATATTAGGTTACAGCATAATGCCAGTTACAGGCAGGAACTATTTAAAGCTCTCCAAGGGAGCATATTGAATTTTTAAATAGCTCCTTTGTTAGGGAATGCAGGATGTCAAGAAAAGATTAATTTTTTTTTTTACTTTATTTTTTTAATATACCTGTCACCAGCTGGCAAGTGGTGAAAGCTGTCAGGCATGAGGATCTGAATAAAAGATGAGATTCAGCTGACTCTTCTTCTACCCTGTCAAGTCCTCCACTTCAGATTGGCAGCTCTGCCATCACAGATAGCTGGGCTTTGTCCTGTGTGCTGCAGCCAAAATGTTCCAACTGCTCTTCCTACCCCTTGAAAAAATGACAAAGCATTTTAGTTTAGAAAGAATTTCTTCACGGAGAGGGTGATCAGGCTATGGAATGGACTGCCCGGTGAGGTGGGAGATTCTCCGTCCCTGGAGACATTTAAAAAAAGACTGGATGTGGCACTCAGTGCCATGGTCTAGCAACTGCTCCGGTGGGTCAAGGGTTGGACTAGATGATCTCTGAGGTCCCTTCCAACCCGGCTAATTCTATGATTCTAGTTTGCGTGTACACACAAGAGAATGTCTGGGAAGTACCTGAGAAGAGCCTAAAGGAGTTCCTGGTTGCCAACATTTATTAGCTTCAGGCTTTTCTCTCTGGTGCTGGAGATAAGAGCTCCATCCACACGGCCACAGGACTTTGGGAATGTTTGAGAGGAGCTTGGAGCAACCTGGGCCAAGGTGGGAGGTGACCCTGCACATAGAGGGGGTTGGACCTGGGTGATCTTTAAGCTCCCTTCCAACCCAAACCATTCTGTGATTTTATGAAAATAGTGTGGAAAGAAATCTTTAGGGATTTGTGTCATCAGATTTCCCAAACTGTGTTGCTGTTGTTTCCATTCAAAGGGAAGATCTCCTGACCTGCTTATTTTAGCATCCAGAGACAGAGTACTGCGTTGGTTGGACTTCTCCCTGTGGCCAAGGCTGGCTGAGGAGGATGGACCCACCAACTGCCTGGTACCACAGAGCTCTCTTGAGTCTCAAACTGCTGAATGTAATTTGGTGGCCCAAAGCCTCTAAATCATGGGTGTAAATGGCAAATGTTGCAGCTTTTGGTAACTGAGGGGTGGGAAGGAGAAGGTACCTTTCTTAAGCCTCTGAAACATGTTGGCAGGGACTGTGCTGCCTCCTGACTCCCTCCACTGCTTCTTTTTCTGGTCATTACACAGCCTGGGGAACAAGAGGCCTTAAAACACCTTCCAGTGCCTGCAAGGGCTCCAGAAAAACTGGGGAAGGGCTTTAGACAAGGTCCTGGAGTGATCAGACAAGGGGTGATGGCTTTAAACTGGAAGAGGGGAAGTTTAGGTTTAGCACCATTACCCTTCTCTGGACACACTCCAACCCCTCAATGTCCTTCTTGTCCTCAGGGGCCCAGAACTGAGCCCAGGATTCCAGGTGCAGCCTCACAGGGCAACAATCCCTGCCCTGCTCCTGCTGCCCACACAGTGCTGACACAAGCCAGGATGCTGGTGGCTCCACAGTCACTTCAGGTGACACATGAGAAGTGTCCTCAGCACAGAGCTCCTGTCCCCAAGCTGCCTCTGAGCTGCGCAGAACCTTGGCTCAGCTTTTCATGGAATCATGGAATGGTTTGGGTTGGAAAAGAGCTTCAAGATCATAAATTCCAACCCTTAACCCAGCACTGCCAAGGCCACCACTGCCCCATGGCCCTCAGCACCACATCTCCAGGCCTTGGAAATCCCTCCAGGAATGATGGGGACTCCAGCCCTGCCCTGGGCAGCCTGGGCCAGGCCCTGACAACCCTTGCCAGGGAGAAATTCTTCCCAAGCTCCAATCTAAACCTCCAGCTCAATTCCTCTTCTCCCATCCCTTCTTCCTTGGGAGCAGAGCCCGACTCCCCCTGGCTCCAACCTCCTCTCAGGGGCTTGCAGAGAGCCAGAAGGTCTCCCCTCAGCCTCCTTTGCTCCAGGATCAACACCCCCAGCTCCCTCAGCTGCTCCTGGGCAGACTTCTGCTCCAGACCCTTCCCCAGCTCCATTCCCTTCTCTGGACACACTCCAACCCCTCAATGTCCTTCTTGTCCTCAGGGGCCCAGAACTGACCCCAGGATTCCAGGTGCAGCCTTCCCAGATCCCAGGAAACAATCACATCCCTACTACCAGATCTCCCACCTTTTCTAGAAGGTATAACACTTTCCCAAGTAATTTCCCCCAAATTACAAAATAGAAGAGGTAAATAAAATAAGAAAGTGGAGCCTGTTCCTTTTGCAAGAGCCTAAATTATCTCCCCCACCTACACGAGAGAGCTACACGGGTGTTTAAAATAAACCATGAAAACGAGCAGATTTCAGTTCCCTGCCCACCTACCTAGAAAAGGAACCAGAAAAAGCAAACTGGCTGCATGACATCAAATGACTTTCAAATTTAAGACCCAACACTGAATATGTAACTGTAATGTACACAAAAAAAGAATCTCCAGGCAAGGAACTAGGCTGAGAGATGAGCTTTCTTTTAATTTATTTTTTGTGTGTGTGTGTGTCTCTTTTATGATATTCTGAAAATCATTTTTTCTCATAAAATTTTGGCCTGAGGAAAGAGAAAATAACTTTAAAGACTGCTTAAGAAGAAGGATACCAAGAAGCTTAATGTGGCACCATGAATTACTGGTGATGAAATGGCATCAGCTGGATCCTTTGCATCACCAAACCATTACTCCCCACCTCCTGTTGCCTGTTTTGCAACCAAAATTCTAGCAGCTCCCAGGTGTTCAACCATGAGGAACTTCTGACAAGCTCAGAAAGTACCAGTTAGCAGTGGTGATTTTTAGATTTTTTTTTTCCCTAAAAAAGAGATTAAGTATAAAAATTCAATTAAAAAATATCTCCAGGCTGATTCCCCTTAAATATTCACCCATTTTTGCCTCAATGCTGAAGCATCCAGAAGTCATGTGTTATCTCCAGAGTAAATAATATATCCAAATCCTGAGGGAAAGTCCAGAGTTTCTGTGACCAAGTCCACGTTGCAGATATTTTGGGTACTCTGGTGGAGCTGCAGACCCACCTCCATGTTCGTGTGTGCCTACAGACCTGGTTTGCTCCATCCTCCTCAGTGTCATCCTGCCAAAAATCTGCTATCCAGAGGTCTCCAATGCTGAAGAAGGCCCTGGAAACCTACCACAGTGCTTTGTTATTACTAAACATTGGAAAGTCTTTCCTTATGACCTGTGAATCCACAAGTATGTGAGAAAGCTGATTCCCTTTCCCTTCCCAGCAGGGTTTTATTGGGAAAATAATCACAGCACCTTTAGCCTTCCTTTGGCTAATCAGCACCCCTTCCATTTGTCCCCAGAGCTCCTAACAGCTCTTATTTCTCCCTAAAATCTCTTCCATGGTGCCAGCTGAGCATCAGCCAGGGTGTGCCCAGGTGGCCAAGAAGGCCACCAGCATCCTGGCTTGTGTCAGCACTGATGTGGCCAACAGGAGCAGGGCAGGGATTGTCCCCCTGTGAGGCTGCACCTGGAATCCTGGGGTCAGTTCTGGGCCCCTGAGGACAAGAAGGACATTGAGGGGTTGGAGTGTGTCCAGAGAAGGGAATGGAGCTGGGGAAGGGTCTGGAGCAGAAGTCTGCTCAGGAGCAGCTGAGGGAGCTGGGGGTGTTGATCCTGGAGCAAAGGAGGCTGAGGGGAGACCTTGTGGCTCTCTGCAAGCCCCTGAGAGGAGGTTGGAGCCAGGGGGAGTCGGGCTCTGCTCCCAAGGAAGAAGGGATGGGAGAAGAAGAATTGAGCTGGAGGTTTAGATTGGAGCTTGGGAAGAATTTCTCCCTGGCAAGGGTTGTCAGGGCCTGGCCCAGGCTGCCCAGGGCAGGGCTGGAGTCCCCATCATTCCTGGAGGGATTTCCAAGGCCTGGAGATGTGGTGCTGAGGGCCACGGGGCAGTGGTGGCCTTGGCAGTGCTTGGACTGGGTGATCTTTAAGGGTGTTTTCCAACCAAAACAATTCTACAGATCCTTAAATTGGTTCAAAAGGAGCTAAACATCCCGAGTTGAAGCTGTAGTAGAAAACAACCTTTTTCCCAAGGAGCAAAATTCACAGTTTTCCAACCAAAACACTTCTATGATGTAATGCTGGATGGTTTTGGATCTAAGGCACTAAACAAAAGCCTCTTCACATTTCTCCTCTGCATAACTCATATCTTTTTTTTCTTCCTCCCCTTTTTTCCCTTATTTCCTTGGGGCTCTCAGTGGGTACCTGAGTATCTCTTTGGGGTACTTTACTACCAAGGATTAACTCTATACTGTCTCAAGTAGTAAAGCAAATAATGCTTGGAGCTAAGTATTACTATTCAAGTAGATATTTTTCATTTCAGTCATCAACTGCACACCAAAAATAGCTATCCCCAACCTTGGGAAATGCTGACATAGCTTGAAAACATTGGAGGCCTCTGACACTTTTGTTCTTTGTGAAATCCAACTCAACCTTCACCACACAAACATAAAAATCTTTTCAAAACACATCAAGATGGGAGGCAAAATAGGAAACACCAGAATTCAGGTAGGATCTGTCAGCCTCACTCAGTTTTTTTATGCTGGTGGGGTATGAGAGGATTTGGATTTAATCTGAATATTCCATTTTGCTCCTCTTGTGGCTTAGCAGAACCCGAGCTATCCCAGCAGCTCTGGTGAGATGGATTCTCCACCTGAGCCTGCCTTGGGCAGGGGTAGGATTCACCAACCCATTCTTGACAGCTGGGGAATATTGAAATGCAAGAAGGTGTTTTCTTGGCTTTGGTTGGTTTTTTCTTTCAGAGTTTGTGGGCAACTTTTTCATTCCTCTCTGAGCTGGGAATCCTCCACCAGCAATTTGTCCCAGACTCCATGCCAAACCCAGGGAGCCCCACATGGAGTCCTCACACTTTTTGCACAAGCTGTTTCTTGCCTTTTTCTTCTCTAATTTCTGGTTCCTCCCTTTGCTTATGAACTCAGCACATCTTCCTACTCCTGCTTGGTTGGTTTGGGGTTTTGGTTTTTTTTTCTCCCCAAGGATCAGAGATCACAGCACTACAGCAGGGCCTTATCTGGAAGAATGTAAAACCTCCCTGCAACATCTGCCAGAGGCAGGGAAATTTCTTCTCTCTATTCAAGCATGGAGATATTCATGGACAGGATAGAAGGTGAAACCTGAATTTTTTTTCTTGCCTGATTGCCACATTTCTGTTCTTTCAAACAAAACAGAACCAACCCCAAAAATCCAAACCACAACCCCAAGAAAGCAACTTGCAGCAAGTGTCATCTGTTTCAGTTTCTAGAGAAAATTGCTCTGCTGTCCAGCAAACCTACTTGGTCAGAAGCAAGGGCTGAGGTTTTGGGGGGAATCACAAGAGAGGAACAACAAATTGGAATCTCAGAGTAATGGAACCATCAGCTGGCTTTGTTTTATGAAGAGCAACTGAGCTGGGAGGCATAATTAGGGTAATGGTTTCTGGCTCCAGCTTGGGTCTCATTGCAGAAGGAAGAGAGCTCTGCAGAGATTGTGTACTCTAATCCACTTTTCCCTCTCTTTTCCTTAAAAGAGTTCACAGGGGTTAATCCACGTGTTGGAAGCTGTGATTCAGATCCAAGTGGGCATTGCAGCTTTTCAGAGGAGAGCATCTCTGAAACCCAGGAGGTGTTGGGGAACTTGTGTGTGATTCCAGCCAAGGGGGAGCCATTTGCTGACTTGGGCTCCCCCACAAAAAAACCCTCTTGAAGTTGGTGTTGAAACTTAGCCCTGCACCCTTCTGTAGTTGTTTGGAGTTGTCAGCCCAGCCTGACTGCTGAGTTTCTCTGGGATGGGGCTTTGGAAACTCTGCTCTTTTGGGGATGAAAGGAGCTGGAGAACTGGAGTTCTGATGTCCCACATGGGGAAGTGCTGGTGAGATGTCTGTGAGCTACTGAGCTTGGAGAGGGATAAAAGTTAAGGCCTGACCTAAGTGTGTCCTAGCTAACAAGGACCAGCTGGGTGACAGAAAAGGAAAATCAGGTGAAAAGCAGCTTGGCCTCACCAGGGAGGTACAAGGAGGATGGGAACAGGGAGAGGGAACATGCAGGTGCTCGGGGTCTTTGATGGAAAAGATAAATGGGGCATTTTGGGTGGTTGATTTGAAGAGAAGAAGAGCTTTGTGGGCTGTTTTATTCCCCCCTCCTCCAATTCCTGTGGCTTTGAAGGCTACAACCCTCCCAGGAAGCTTTGTAGACTCTCATAGCTGTATGGATTTAATTAATAGTTGTCTTAAAGCCTTCTAAGTGGCATTAAAACTATCAGAATTTCACTTTTATGCTTGAAAAGGAAATTTTGAGCCCCAATGCTTAATAAGCAGGCTGGAAGACCTTGACAGTGCTGAGGTGCAGTATGGATGCATAGAAACATTAGCAAAGGTCAGAGTGGAATAAATAATGATAATTTTAAATAAATGTGGTATTTAATAATAAATAAATAATGAGTGTAATTTTAATAATTCAGCTGTGTGCTGGAAATTGTCAGATGTCCCCACAGCTGTGACACAAGCAACAACATCTTTATTCCTTTTAGAAGTACAGACCCGTTCATCCAAGGTGACAGCTTTGGGTGTAAACTGAGACTAAGATCTCCTTTTTATTTGCTTGTTTTGGGTTTTTTTCTCTTTAGTTATGGGCTCTGCTTTTTTCTTCCCAGGTGATCAGCTTTTTCAGCAGCCGATTAGAGCAAGCTGGAGCTGAGCTCTCAGTGGAGAGAGTTCTGGAAATCATCAAGCAAGGAGCTGTTGCATTGCCCAAAGACAGGCTAAGAGTAAGTACTCAAGACCTCCTTGATTTAATCACCCTGTTGCAATCAGCTACATAAATATCTTTTATATCTGTAATGTCCAGGCCTCCTTCCTCCCATCAATAGCAGCTGATAAGGGAGGAGGTTGTGGATTGCCAGGGGGGTGTGATTTCATTGAAATCCCTAATTTGTGCTAAGTGTTTGGGAGAGTTTTCTTGGTGAGTTACTCAGCTGAAGCATGTGGAGGAATGAAAATCTGCTGAGGGTGAGGTTTTCTTCATTGTATCTGGGAGGTGGAGTCTCACCTCTCACTTCCCCATCAGTTATTTAGTCAAGTTGTATCCAAACTTTGATTTATTTATTTTGTTTTTTAATTAACTCACTCTTCTTCCTCCATCTGGCTCTCTGTAAAACACTGCAAAGATAAATTTCTGGGGCTTTCATAAGCAATGAGCCACCTTTCTGAAAATCAGTTCAGGAGGACCTCAAAAGCCTGATCAACATGATGGTGAACCTATAGAACCCCAAGCAGAACCTTCCCTTCTCCTTTGAGCATCTCTCTGATCTTGCAAGGGTTTTCCCAACTTGAAGAGGTTTTGGGTGACTAAAATCCATGAATGCTTAAACACTGCAGGGCTGAAATCTGTGTAAGTAGGGAAGTAAATAACTGGGAGTTAGGTGTGCTGGCTGAACACAAAATGAAGTTTGCCTCTCTGTCACACAGAGTGTATTTGAAATACTCTCTGCCCTACCCCAGGACCATCTTTGTTTCTCCTCCATGGTAAGAGAACCAGAGTGGCATCTCAAGACCTGTTTCTTTTGGGGCAGCTTTAGGAAAATATCATTTGCTGAGGCACACTGACAGATGGAGATTTATTTTAAAAAATAATGGTAATTTTAAAACCCCCAGTGGGAGCTGTCTAGATGGCTGCCTACACTCACATTTTTCCCTGTATCCCTGACATGGTGCTTATTTAGTCACTTGGACTGAATTAATGCAGGTGAGAGTGGTCAAGAGACCCAAATCCTGAGCTGGTGGACAGGAATAGCTTAAGTAACTCCAGAGGAATTGTTGGATGCAAATCCAACCCTTCAGGTTCTGTCCTTGCTGTGCTGTGATGCTGTGAACACAGAGAAACACTGGGCCTTTTGCTTTTCCTATGTCAGTTGATTCTTACCTGCAGATAAATCAGAACTCTGACCTTAAGAGGCTGCAGAGATTCCATCCTGGCATGGAACCATCCCTGAATAAGTTTGCTGCCTAGAAAAAAAGAAGGGTTTAGCAATTAGTGAGCCAGATGACCTACAGGGTGGGCCATGATGCTTCTGGAGGGAATTCTCATCATGTTTAAGTTTTGGGGCATTAATGATATCCAGCCTTGAAAGTATTGGGTTTATGTTGCCACTTGAATCAACAAATGAAACTTTTTGGACCAGTGGCAAGCTCTGGAAGTCCTCACCAAGCTGTTGAGTGGAAATATGCTTGGAGCACTGACTTCTCCTCTGAAGGACTTGAGTTTGGGGACAGGGTAACCAAGTGAACACAGTCTGGCACAGAATTCTTCTGCACTGGCACCGAGACCTGCTGGGCTTTGTTATTTTTTGTCCAGATCCTCTTGCTGGGCAGCAGCTTGTCCAGAGCAGGTTAGTCCTACGTGTAGAAAAGTTGGTGCCACTTCTTATCTGTAATGTCCTGCATTAATCTGTAACTGCATGCAAGGTAATCATAGAATCACTAAATGCTTTGGGTGGGAGGGGACCTTTCAAGTCCATCCAGTCCAGCCCCAGGGACATCTCCAACTGGATCAGGTTGCTCAGAGCCCCATCCAACCTGAGCTGGAATGGTTCCAGGGATGAGGCATCTCCCACCTCTCTGGGAAACCTGGCACAGGGTCTCACCGCCTTTATAATGAATAATTTCTTCCTTCTGTCTAGTCTGAATTTCTCCTTTTTATGTTTTATAAACCATCAGCCCTTGTCCAGTCACTCCAGGCCCTGCTAGAAAGCCTGTCCCCATCTTTCTTACAGGGGACAGGAGTACTGAAAGGTCACAATAAGATCTCACGGCCTTTCCTTCTCCAGGCTGAACAACCCCAACTCTCAGCCTGGCTTTAGCCCCTGGATCATTCTTGTGTCACTCCTCTGGACTCACTCCAAAAGCTCCATCTCCTTCTGGGCTTGGGGACCCCAGAACTGGACCCAGCACCCCAGGGGGGTCTCTCCAGAGCAGAGCAGAGGGGGACAATCCCCTCCCTCACCCTGGTGGCCATTCTATTGGAGATGCAGCCCAGGTTTCTAGGCTGCTGGTGCACATCTCTGGCTCATGTCTCACTTAAATCTCATCTCTCCTCGTTTGAAACCTTGTTTGAAACCCTTTCCCCTCATCCCATCCCTCCCTGCCCTTGTCCCAAGTCCCTCCCCAGCTTTCCTGGAGCCCCTTCAGGCACTGGAAGGTGCTCTAAGCTCTCCCTGCAGCCTTCTCTTCTCCAACCTCAACAACCCCAACTCTCTCAGCCTGGCTCCAGAGCTGCTCCAGCCCTCCCAGCATCTCCAGGGCCTCCTCTGGACTCACTCCAACAGCTCCATCTCCTTCTGGGCTTGGGCACCCCAGAACTGGACCCAGCACCCCAGGGGGGTCTCCCCAGAGTGGAGCAGAGGGGGACAATCCCCTCCCTGACCCTGCTGGGGATGCAGCCCAGGACAGGGCTGGTTTCTGGGCTGCTGGTGCACATCTCTGGCTCATGTTGAGCTTCTCCTCACCCAGCACCCCCAAGTCCTTTTCCTCAGGACTCCATCCCTTGATCTTTTACCCTGTGCTGATCCCAGGAATTCCCCTGACATGTGCAAGATCTTGCAGTTGGCTTTGTAGAACTTCATGAAGTTCACACTGACCCAGTCCTAGATTTTATCCACGTCCCTCTGGACACCATCCAGGAATGGTCCCTCAGGAATGTCAACAACACCACCCAGGTTGGTGTCACAGAAAATGATGAGCAGAACACTGGGTTCTTCCTATAGAAATGGCCTTGTCAGTCTTCATGCCCCCTGTCCTTGTACCTCTGTCCTTGGATTCTGGCAGTTCCTGCTTCACTTTCTGAGGTTTTCAGGGGAACCTATTCTAAAAGCTCCACAAAATCCTACAAAAAAAGATACAGTTTCACAACTCTGAAGAATTTCAGTGTCTAAATCAAGGAGAAAGCTTCCATCCACAAGTCTTTAATGACCTTTTCTGGGCATGTCTGGATGGGTGGGAGCAGCCCTACCCACAGCTGCTTTGCCTGCACAAGAGCTTCTGTTCCTAAGCTCACATCCACGACCTGGATGTGAGATGTGAGTCATGGAGACCAACTAATATTGCCTGCTGAAAAGACAATTTTCTGTCAGGGAGTGGCTTGGGGACAGCCTGTGGCTTCTGGAGAGGGGTTGGCTTCTGCATGGCCAGCTTGGACAGCCTGAGGAAGAACTGGATGATGTTTAAGGTCCCAAACTATTTTAGGAAAGATGGAGCTGCTGCATCTGGGTTGACACAACCTACACGTTACAGGTTACAGTGTGCCAAGCTGTGTTCATCCTCAGAATTTCTAGGCTGGCTTGGCAGTTAATTGCTCATTAATTTTCATAATCAAAATGCTCTAGAGTGGAAGAGACCCTAGAGGGACATCACTCCTACTTCCTGGAAATTCCCAACTCCAGCTGGAGCACCCTGAGGAAGGTGGTTGAAAAAAAGCAGTTCCAGTGGGGCAGAATGAACCTTGCAGCACTTTTCCTCCCTTCCTTCCTTGCAGCTATGCTATGGTTGGTTTGCCTTTTGGTTTTGTTTGTTTTTTTTAATTACACACAGGTCCCTAATATATGGCCAGGTAAATAGAGGCCTCTTGGCAAGTTGCTTCTCTCTGCCCTGGTGGAGGAAGTGAATGTTTGAGAGGTGCTGCACCGGTTCAGCTCTTCAGCCTCACTGCTTAGACCTGAGTTCTACCCTGAATAAACTAAAAATAATAGCACTTAGAGCCACAGTCCTCATCTGCATAATGGGGTTTATCAGCTTAGGAGCACTGTCTTGGGTCTCCTGCTCCTTTCCCCTGTGGGAAGCAACACGGGCTGCAGACTGAGCGTGTGCATTAATGAGAAGTCATGAATATGGGGGGGGGTTTTTGGAATCATAGAATTGTCAGGGTTGGAAGGGATCTTAAAGCTCATCCATTCCCAAGCCCTTTCCATGGGCAGGGACACCTCCCACCAGCCCAGGTTGCTCCAAGCCCCATCCAGCCTGACCTGAGACACTGCCAGGGATGGGGCAGCCACAGCTTCTCTGGGAAACCTGGCACAGGGGCTCAGCACCCTCATGCTGTAGAGATTCTTCCTAACTTCCAATCTAAATCTCCCCTCCTCTAGTCTGAATCCATTCCCTTGGTCCTATCACTCCCTGACATCCTAAAAAGTCCCTCCCCAGCTTTCTTGTAGCCCCTTCAGACACTGGAAGGCCACAATAAGGTCTGCTTGGATCCTTCTCCTCTCCAGACTGAATAACCTCATCTCTCTCAGTGTCTTCACAGGAGAGGTGCTCCAGCCCTCTGAGCATCCTCCTGGCCCTTCTCTGATCACACTCCAGCACCTCCATGGCTTTCTTTTTTGGGGTAGGGGCACCAGAACTGGACACTTCTCCAGGTGGGGTCTCAGCAGAGTAAGGTAGAGGAGGAGAATCATGTCCCCTGACCTGCTGGCCACACTTCTCCTGATGCAGCCCAGGACACAATTGCCATATTTATGTATGTGTGAGATACCCTACCTTTTCTTGGCAATAAGTCTTGGGATAATAGGAGATCTAACTCATATTTTCCTTCCAGCCAACCCAACCAGAGACAAACAATATCATTAACATTATTTTAAGCCTCTGCTTTTAGCCCTAGTCTGTGAAAGGCAGGGAAAAGTGCAAGGTGAGTAATTCACCTTCTGCATAAACAGAAAAGGTGCTGAAATCAGGAGCTGGTTATTTCTCCTTGGCCTGTGGGAGGAGAGAAATGAAATGAGTATGGCCAGGATGGAGAGAAGACACAACATGGAGATAGAGCTGTCTCCTTCTCAGACAAGCAGCCCACAATCCAGGCTTCTTCTTTTATTGCAGAAGCTTTTTGAAGGCAATTTTGAGATGATAGAGATAGGTGAAAATTGTTCTCCTTCCTTCTTGATTTGTTTTGTCTCTCTTTTTGAATTCTTAGCCTGCCTTTCTTCCCTTTTTTAGGAGGCTGGGAGAAGTTAGGACTGTGGCAGGAGTCAGGGAGTTATCTCAGGCTTTCAAGTGGAGGTAGCCAAGCAGATAAGTGGGAATACTTGTTGTGAATGCCAGCCAGTGGCTGGAAGCTGAAATTTGGGTTCATGGAGCCATCACACTCAGGAGGCCACAGTTAATGCTTTCCAAACAAAAAGTTCCCATTAGCTAAGCCACTTAAGGCAGAGATTTCATTTTCATGAAGGTGTTCTCAGCTCCTTTACTTTTCCCCCTTGTCTCCCTGTCTCAGTGAGCATTTTGTCAGCAGTGTGCATCCCATCAGACTCCACAGAAGTGCCCTTCTGCCATCAGCTCACACCTTTTTGGGATGGTTCAAAATTGAATATTTATTTGAGTGGCTTCTAGGTTGACAGGCATGAAAATTTCATAGAATGTGGGGAAGAAGTAAAAGCTTTCAGTCTCTCAACAGAACAAGGTGCTAAAAGCATGTCTCAGAGGTTTCTTCTTCTGTCAACCATGGAATTTCTTCATTTTCCATTTTTTACATGGGAGAAAGCCCCAAATCATGGAAGCACCGGGCTGAGGTGGCAGTGAATTCAATGGAGGACATCAAGCATGGGCTACTTTCAACTCTGGAAGGAAAGTATAGCCATAAAAGCCATAAAAAACAGTGCATGGGAAGTCTCCAGAACTTGAGAGAATCCAAAAAATCTTTTGGCTTAGTTGCTGAGCTCTCTGCAAAGCTTCTTCAGCTGCTTCTCCTAGGGAGGAGACATCATCTGGTTGATGGCTGTTTGTACCATCCCACCTTGCAACACTCACACAGTGCCCCAGATTGGGAAGGAATTTGGTTGTATGCACCCCACCTCATGTGATGTTGATCCCAAGAGACCATCCATTGCCCCATCTTCCCTCACCACTCCTCCTGAGGTTAAGTTTTCCATTCCAGAGTCCTGATGTGGTTGTTATCTGTTTGGGAGGGTCCTCAAGGATCATCTGCTCCTTGGAAAAAACATGGTGTGGAGAAGATGAAGGAAAAACCTTGTTCACCTGAGTCTTAGGCTGGCTTCAGAATCCATACCCTTAATTCCCAAGCTGCCCAGGGCAGTGCTGGATTCCTCCCTGACATTAAATGGGATAATCCCCAGAAGTGCATCCCAAGGGGGAGGTAGGTTTGAGTATCAGGTTAGAATGGATGACATGGTAACAAAAAGCTTCCTTATATTCCTGGTTAATTTTATTGTTTGTTTGTTTTCACTGACACTGAAGAAGCCAAGAGGCAAAGGAAATGAGGGCAACCAGGCTGGTGAAGGGACTCGAGCACAGACCCTATGAGGAGAGGCTGAGGGAGCTGGGGGTGTTGAGGCTGGAGAAGAGGAGGCTCAGGGGAGACCTCATCACTCTCTACAGCTCCCTGAAAGGAGGTTGGAGCCAGGGGGGGGTTGGGCTCTTTTCCCAGGCAACTCTCAGCAAGACAAGAGGGCACAAAGGGTCTCAAGTTGTGCCAGGGGAGGTTTAGGTTGGAGCTGAGAAAGAATTTCTTTCTGGAGAGGGTGATCAGCCCTTGGAATGGGCTGCCCAGGGAAGTAGTGGATTCTCTGTGTCTGGAGATATTTCCAAAGAGCCTGGATATGGCACTGAGTGCCATGGGCTGGGAACCACGGGGGGAGTGGATCAAGGGTTGGACTTGATGAGCTCTGAGCTCCCTTCCAACCCAGCCCATTCTGTGATTCTATGAAATTTGGTGATCTGTTGTGTTCCATGGTTTAAAAGTGAATTTCAGCAGCCTTCTAGAGACTGGTTTGTAGCTGTGTGTGATGCAAATGAGGTCTTTGTTACAGCTGAGTAGATTTCTGGTTGAATATTGCCAGGTGTAACAGGGTTGGGGTGTACCATGGCATTCACAACCTCTCTTTGGAGCTCCCCAAATGATTTCATGCCCTCTGTGACTGATCCCTTGTTTATATGGCACTCTCATGGCTCTGTGAAAAGGTTCTGTGCTCCCCACCTCCCTCCCCAGGTGTCTTCTGAACATGAAATTTTCATAGCATCACTTTTTTATTTGTTTAGCATCATGGGGAAGGGCCCAAAAAACCTCCCCCAGCCCTCAAATGACTCCAGGAAACTTCATTTTTCAAATGTCAGTGCTCCTGAGAACCCAAACAAGTTCATTTTGCTCTCATGTAGCATCTGTCAGTCAGTTGGGGAATTGAAAACAGCTTTTTTTACTTTACTTGACTTCACTGGTTATAAATTCTTCCATTGAGGGGGGGGGAACAGAGAAAAAATAAACAGTAAATGTTGGCATTGTTGACTAGAACAAGAAAACAAAACAAAAAAAAAAGCTATTTTATGGAGCAGAAAATAATACCTCATGCTTTCAACTTGGAAAGAGCCCTGTATAAATCTGTTCTTCACAGGTCAAGAATAAATGGAGAACTTGGAGCTTGTTTTCTTCTGGGTCACCCAAACATTGGTTGCTACCCTGATGCTCCAGAGATCCATGGGAAAAACCCTGTGCTCCCTGGAGAGCTCCGCTGGTGCCTTCTGAAGGTTTTCAAGTTTTCTCATCAAGAGGTTACCAGGCACAATGTGAGCACCACATTTTATCCAAACCTTGTGTAGAAGTCACGATCAAGTATCTTGCTTGATATTATCACCTTGTGTTTGTCACAGTCTTGAGCAGAAGGCCACCAAGATCCTGTTTAATTTGTTCTATTTCATTTTATTAGTTTTTTGCTCTTTTTTTTTTCCTACAAGCTCAAACTTTTGACTTGTAGAAGTTCATATCTTGGTCTTTCAAGCTACTTGGGCTTCCTGTGAAGATGCTGGGGTTGTGGATCAGCTTTTTGACTTTCAGAAGTTCGTATCTTGGTCTTTCAAGATACTTGGGCTTCCTGTGAAGATGCTGGGGTTATGGATCAGCTTTTTGACTTGTAGAAGTTCATATCTTGGTCTTTCAAGCTTCTTGAGTTTCCTCTAAAGATGTTGGGGTTGTGGATCAGCTTTTTGACTTGTAGAAGTTCATATCTTGGTCTTTCAAGCTTCTTGAGTTTCCTCTAAAGATGTTGGGGTTGTGGATCAGCTTCTCAAGAAGATAAAAAGGAGCAAACATCCTGGTTGACCCTGGGAAGTGGCGTTTCCATAGAGCAGGAACTCAGGGCTGAGCTCACAGGTTGATCATTTGACAATTCTGCTGTTTATTAGTAAGCCCAGCAATCACCTTTATGAGGATAAAATAATAAAAAAACAAACTACAGTTTAAAACTGAGGCAAATTATAAACTGAGAGAGTTTAGAAAACTGGGAGCCGCTCAGCTGGCGGCTTGAGGCAGCCCGGAGCTCCTCTTGCAAACTCATCCTTCCCAGTCTCACTGATGCCAAAACCTCTCCAATAATGAATGATTTATCCTTCTGCCTTTAGTTTTTTGGTGGTGTGGGTATGTTTTTTTTTTTTTTCCTGTTGGAAGGGCAGGAGGGAAATTCTAACCTCCAGAAAACCATGTCACTCCTAGCACTTGGCTCCCGAACACATAAACAACGCAGCGGGTTACAAGTTACGTTGTCCCAGCTCCTGCTTTATACCACCATGTGCTGGATAAATTCAGTCTAATACAAGACATTGTGATGGAGCTGGTTTGGGGTTTTCTGGCTTTTGGGTTGGGTTTTTTTGTAGGGGTGTAGGATCTTGCTTGTTGATGAAGCTCTATCACCTTACGCCTTGAAACGGGGAATCTGGTACCGGCGGCGTTGGGCTGTTGCCTTTTGGCTGGTGGTAATAATCAAAGAGACAGTCTGGCTCCTTCCAGGAGCCTCTCGGTTGTGTCTGAGCTCTTGCTGGTTCCCAAAGCCTCTGGCTGACTTTTTTCCCCTGTGGACAGTTCGTTTATCAGGAAATGAAATTGGTTACAGGATTTCACCCCTTGCCAAACCTCACTGACGAAATTGGGTTCGTTCCGACTTTCACGAGAAGGAAGAAGGTGTTAACTCTTTATGCCTGGGACTTGCTCCTAGTGTTATGGCTTGGGGGGAGGGGGAAAAGCTACTTTCTCTTTAATTTTTAAAATTTTCTGCAAATTCCTGATGTAGATAATGTGTTAGAAATGCAGTGAACTCGATAATTTCACCCGTTATGTTTGTTCCGCTCCATCACGGTTGTGTCTGGCTTTATAAATATTATTTTAGGGCAGTTGGAATTGCTTTTTTCATGCAAGATTTACCACCACCTTCTTGGTTGAAAAAGTCTGAAGTAGAAGAGGGAAAAATTAAGATTTACTAAAATGCAACAGGGTTGGAACCAGATAATCTTTAAGGTCCCTCCCAACCCAAACCATTCCCCGATTTGATGATTCAAGCCAAACCTTTTGATGATTCCAAAATACAAACAAGACTTTGTTGGTTACAGGGAGTTTTTAAAGCAGGTTATACAATGTCTAGAACCTTGAGGGGAAGTGTAGAGAAATAGATCTTTGATTATGCAGATGGGATGACAACAAAAAACCCCAAGTGCCAAGGGGGTGCAGTTGTTTCAGGAATGTGTTGCTGGGTTTGGGGTGTTGTTGGGCACCCAGTTTCTTTTTTCTAGGTGTTTTTTTCCATGTCCTTTTTGCTTGTTATGTATCAAAAGACCAATGTGCTTTTAAAAATCTCCCAAATGAAAAATAAATTTTAAAAAAAAAAAGCATATTTTTTGGAGACTTGCCAAACTTCAGGCTGCTCCATAGTTCCCAGGGCAGTGCTGGTTGGCAGCTGCTTCCATGGGAGCAAATCCTCAGTGGGGGAGATTGCAGTGAGACAGAAAAGGCCATTTAGTTGCTACTAATTTATTTCTCTTGATCATAGAACCCCAAACTGGTTTGGGTTGGAAGGGACCTCAAAGCTCATCCATTCCCAAACCCCTTTCCATGGGCAGGGACACCTCCCACCAGCCCAGGTTGCTCCAAGCCCCATCCAGCCTGACCTGAGACACTGCCAGGGATGGGGCAGCCACAGCTTCTCTGGGAAACCTGGCACAGGGGCTCAGCACCCTCACATTCAAGAATTACTTCTTGATGTCTCACCTAAATCTCCCCTCTCCCAGTCTGAAACTCTTCCTAATTATCCCATCCCTCCCTGCCCTTGTCCCAAGTCCCTCCCCAGCTTTCCTGGAGCCCCTTCAGGCACTGGAAGGTGCTCTAAGGTCTCCCTGCAGCCTTCTCTTCTCCAGCCTCAACAACCCCAACTCTCTCAGCCTGGCTCCAGAGCTGCTCCAGCCCTCCCAGCATCTCCAGGGCCTCCTCTGGACTCACTCCAACAGCTCCATCTCCTTCTGGGCTTGGGGACCCCAGAACTGGACCCAGCACCCCAGGGGGGTCTCCCCAGAGTGGAGCAGAGGGGGACAGTCCCCTCCATGACCCTGCTGGGGATGCAGCCCAGGACAGGGCTGGTTTCTGGGCTACCAGATCATGTTACTGGCTCACGTTGAGCTTCTCCTCACCCAGCACCCCCAAGTCCTTCTCCTCAGGGCTGCTCCAGATCCATTCTCCATCCAACCTGGATTTGTGCTTGGAATTGCCCAGACTAGGGTGCCAGACCTTGCCCATGGTCTTTTTGAACCTCATGGCATGTGGCCACCTCTCCAGCCTGTCAGAGCCCCTCTGGAGGGCCCTCCTTTCCCTCTCAACATGTTGACCACACCACACAGCTTGGTGGCAGCAGCGAAATTCCTCAGGTTGTGTGAGATACTCCTGGGGACTGCACATTTATCCTGTGCTCAAAGTCTGCCTCTTAAGACCCTGTAGGTCTTGTCCCCAAGCAGCTGAGCTCTCTCCTGCTGCAATTGTCCATCCATGTGTTGGAAAGGGGATGGAGAAATGAGTTGAATCACTTGAATCCTTTCAGTCTGCCCAAGGATGGGTCACAGGGGGAGGTTTTCAGCCCTAACGTGTGTTTTGATGCAATCAATGGTTGTAACCTCTTCTGTGTCTGACATTAAATAAGCATCTGGTAATTATTAGGTCTGGAAGTGGCTCTGCATGAATTACCAGCAGTAGCAATTCAGTTCAGTTCAGTGCTGCTCAGACCAAGAGCCTGTAAACAGAATTTTTGTCTGCTGTTCTAGCAGAACTCTTCCTTCCCCCCCCTTTTTTCCCTTTTTTTTTTTTTTTTTTTTTTTTATGAAGAGTGGGTCACTGTGAAAATATTTAGAGCTCCCTCAGCTCATTTAGCTTTGGATCCTTGATCTGTAAACAAAAAGTTGCTGGAAACAGCTCATCTGCAATCTATGAGAGCACTGTGTGGGTCTTCCCATAGACTCCCTGGCAGGTTTAGGTTGGAAGGGACCTCAAAGCTCCTCCATTCCCAACCCCTTTCCATGGTCAGGGACACCTCCCAGCAGCCCAGGTTGCTCCAAGCCCCATCCAACCTGACCTGAGACACTGCCAGGGATGGGGCAGCTTCTCTGGGCAGCTGAGGCTGTGCTGGGGTTGCAGGAGCTGATGCCATGGAGGGTCCCTGTTGGCAATGTGTGTCCTGAAAAGCTGAGATGTTAAAGAAGAAGCAAAGTAGGGAACTTGGCCATAACAGCCTCATGAACATCAGGTGCTTGCAGAGCTGTGTCTTAACTTCAAAATATTACAAATTCAGCATAACCTTGCTTTTAAAAACCAAGTGGTTTAGTAGAATAAATATGTTTTTCCTTTGAAACCCCAGATGTTTTCCAATATAGAAGAATCTCAGTGTTGCTCCTTTCCATTCTTAACCAGGGGAGCCAGAAGATTGCACTCTTAGTGATCCCTCAAGGCTGGCAGTGGAGAAACTCTTGATGGTCAAGGCCAAAGTGGGACTGACATTGCAGTCCATGCATTCTTGAATCATCAGTGACCTTGGCATAATCCCAAAAAGATCATGATAATCATCAGGGGAAGCCCCAGCCACTTTGATCCAGTTTCTTTCTTCAACCCTTGCATAAGATCTTAATTTTCAGTCAATACCCCCAGGAGAAATGACTGAAAATAGGCAAATTTGGAGTAACAGTACTCAGAACAATTGTAAAAATGGAAAATCAACACAGGGAAACCTTACACCTAGGGTTTTCAGCAGCAGTGGTGAGGCTTCTGTTGGCTTCAGGGTTTTGGTGGCCTGAGTGGGTTTTAAATGCAAGATTTGATGTCTTTTTATTCTCATCTCCATTACATCCTCCTCAGAGTTTGGTGGTAATTCCCTTGGTAGGTGATTGGAATCCAGAGAAGCCAATTGCCTCTTGAGAGGAAGGAATACAGCAAGGGCTGAGGGCTGCACAGGAGGACAAGAAAGCCATGGAGATGCTGAAATGTGTCCAGAGAAGGGGCAGGAGGATGCTCAGAGGGCTGGAGCAGCTCTGTGAAGACACTGACAGAGCTGGGGTTATTCAGTCTGGAGAGGAGAAGGATCCAAGGAAACTTCTTGTGGGCTTCCAGTGTCTGAAGGGGCTACAAGAAAGCTGGGGAGGGACTTCTTAGGATGTCAGGGAGTGATAGGACCAAGGGAATGGATTCAAACTAGAGGAGGGGGGGGATTTAGATTGGAAGTTAGGAAGAAATTCTTTGTTGTGAGGGTGCTGAGCCCCTGTGCCAGGTTTCCCAGAGAAGCTGTGGCTGCCCCATCCCTGGCAGTGTCTCAGGTCAGGTTGGATGGGGCTTGGAGCAACCTGGGCTGGTGGGAGGTGTCCCTGACCATGGAAAGGTCTTGGGAATGGATGATTTTTGATGTCCCAAGCCTGAGAATTCTCTGATTGCATGACAAGGTAGCTGGGGAGGGTGGTGCTGAGGGTGAGTGACTTGAGTAACAGTGATCCCTTGGTTCAGGAATGAGATGCATTGGCCAAGATGAAGATGAAGGGTGGGCTAGCACAGGACACTCCTATTCCCAAGCTGTTGTCTACATGGAGACTAATATTTATATGGAGGCTTAATATCTGTCCTCTCCACCCTTCAAAACTCTTCCAGTTACCTTCTGGAAGCTGCACTCTGGATTCAGTCACTTCATTCCAGTGTAATTGCTTTCTTTGCAAAGCTGAACAATTACACTGGAATGAAATCACCTTCTTCTGGAGTTACCCAGCTGCTTCTAAAGAGCTCCTCAAAAATATTTTATGCAGGTCAACCTTCTGCAGAAGTCTGGAGAGTTGTTTCATTTCTGCAAATCCAGCTTTGAGAATGAACTGAAAAGTTCAGCTGACAAAGTCCTCTCCACCCAGCCAGCAGAAATTGAATAATAACACTTGAGTTGTAGAAATGCAAATATAATAATGTTATAGAGTCATAGAGTGGTTTGGGTTGGAAAAGACATGAAAGATTGCCAAGTTTCAACCCTGTGCCATGAGCAGGGACACCTCCCACCAGCCCACATTGCTCCAAGCCCCATCCAACCTTCAATTTCCAGGGATGGGGCAGCCACAGCTTCTCTGGGAAACCTGGGACAGGGGCTCAACATCCTCAGATCAAAGAATTTCTTCCTAATATCTCTCCTTTTTCAGTCTGAAACCATTCCCCCTCATCCCATCCCTCCATGCCCTTTTCCAGAGTCCCTCCCCAGCTTTCCTGGAAGATGCTTCAAGATTACCCTGGAACTTTTTCTCTTCTCCAAGCTCCACAACCCCAACTCCTTCAGCCTGACTCCATAGGAAAGGAGTTGATTAATACAAATATACACATTGTTAATGATTTGGAGACTTAATTCTTCAAAAGAAATATAGAAGGGAAGAGAAACCCTTCCAGAAGGGGGAGGATCAGCCCTGCAGGAGTTTCAGTGTTCCTCAGTGGGTTTCTCCTGTGGTTGTCATCACCTGGGCTTGGTCCCCTCTCAACCAGAACTGCAGTTCCAGCCCTGGACCCCATTGAATGTCTCAGCCCTGCCTGTGGCAGCTTGTGGGTTGTAATTAACTGCTTCCCATTAAGCCAGCAAATGGGAATTCATGCAGTTACATGCTCAGGTTTTAGAAGGTGGAACAGTGGCCTGTAACAACAGCTATTAAGGTGGTGGTAGTTGAATTGGTTTTGTTTGTTTTATTTTTTTTCCCCTTTCTGACCCAGGATTAGGCCAACTGTGGATGTTGTGAAGTTAAAAATTCCTTTGAAGCTGAGCAGGAGCTGAGCTGGAGTCTGGGGAGGAGAGGGGAAGCTTATCAGGATTTTCAAATGCAGCACCTGGCCAGGAGATAATAAAGTGGTTTGGTCATGTTTGTGATTAACACACACACCAAAAAAAAAAAAATTCCAGAGTGAGGTGAAAGCTGCTGGAGAAGTAGCCTGAGGAAGAAGCAGGAAGAGGAGCAGAGAATTTGCTCGTAGGGGTTTGGTTGGCATCTGGTGATAAAAAATAAGAAGGAATGATGCAGGATAACAAATAATAAGGAAGAAGCACCAGTGGTCCTCTGGGTGGGGCTGGTTTCCTCTTAATTAGTGATTAACATTTGCTTTTTCTCCTGGAACAGAGCAATAACTACAAAATGAATGATAATAAGGTTAACAAAAGGTATTTAAATATGAGCCTGAAGAAATAAACCTGTAATTCTTTCTGCAGCCTGTAGGGACCAGAAAAATATTTCTGGAATTGACCCAAGGGATGTCCATTGCCATTAACTTCTCCTTCCTTGGACCAGAAAAGTTTGGTTGTGACTCTGCTGGTGGCATGAGAGGAGGAGCCTTTCAGCACCTTGGTTTCCTGACCAGTAAAAGATGCCCCAACCAGCTCTTAACCCATCAGGAGAGTGGTTTGCAGGGCTGAGCAGGATCCAGTGGTATCAGGAATGTTGTTTTGGAGGAGAAAAAAAGTGGGAAATGGGATTTTCCTCCTGTCCCCCAGGATGAGGGATGCTCTCCAGATGGCAAAGCATCCCTGCTCAAGGTGGTGGTAAATGCAGGGCTTGGTGGTAGGGGCAGGAGATGTCATACAAACTTCAGTTGCTTCTTTGGGTTGTCAGAAGAGGTGAATCTCTTATTTTTTTATGCACACCTGAAGCCCCAGTCTTGGCTTTTCATTGTTTTGGGAAATATCCCACAAGACTGGGAGTGCAGCAACAGAATCTGTTCCATGTGTCCTCTTAGGACAAGAGGAAATGGGTTCAAATTGCACCAGGGGAGGTTCAGGTTGGATATTAGGAAAAATGTCTTCACCAAAAGAGTGGTGAAGAATTGGAACAGGCTGCCCAGGGAGGTTCTGGAGTCACCATCCCTGGGGGTGTTCCCAAAATGGGGAGATTTGGCTCTTTAGATGATTTAGTGGTTATAGTGGTGTAGGACTTGATGATCTTGAAGGTCCTTTCCAACCATGATGATTTCATTGCATCTGAGCAGCTCCAGAGATGTTGCATTGCCTGTTCATGCATCTGCTTCAATGCCACTTAAAAATGAAGAAATATTCCTTAAATTTAATGTTTCAGATACAGAAATGGGCTCATTTTCTTACACTGAAGGTTGGAGGGGTACACATGGAGACCATGCAGAAGAATTTAAACCTTCCAGAGCTCCTGATGTCAGGCTGTGTATCTGGTTGGTTGTCTCTGACTTCTTTAAATTGATTCTCATGGGTTGGAGGAAACTCCTACAAACCAGAAACATAAAATACCAAGGCAGAAAGCAAGCCCTGAAGAAGTCAGAGGATGGGAAAGCAGGGAGGGGGGGAGACTTTTCCAAGTCACTCCCCATAGTAACAAATCTCTGACCACTGGTAAACAACCTTCCTAAAAACTACTGCCACTCTGCTTGCCTGCCACAGGATTTGAACTCTCTTAACCTTCCAAGATGATCCCAATTTTTGAAAGAGAACACAAGAGGAGCTTCCCTGCCCCAGAGCTGCAGAGCTCTGCTGACTTCTCAGCAGCTTTGGCCAGAGCCCAGGGCTCATGAGCAGCTCAGAACTCCCCATCCAGTGCATCTTGGAGGGCTCAGAGCCAGAGTCCAGCCCCTGCTTAACTTCAGAGCCCAAACTAAATAACATTTCCCATCTCCCATAGCCCAGAAAACCACCCTCTACTTTTTGATTATGGTTTTTGTTGTGCCTAAATCTGCTCTGCACGTGGTCTGCAGCCTCCCCATCCTTGGTCACATATGTTGGGAGGCTCAGGAAAACTCCAGTGCCAAATTCACTGCATGTGCCTGACGTGTTGTTTCCAAATATCTTGCAGCTTGGGTCAAAGCAAAGTGAATTTGCACTGAAATGCTCTGATTTTTTTTTTTTTCCTCCTCTTTTTCCTTTTTTTTTTTTTTTTTTTTTTTTTCCCTTCCTATTTCCAACCCACGTCTTTGTTTTCTGCTGCAAAACCTCAGCCTTGTGTTTTCAATGAATTTATTATTTTTGTTGATTAAAATAAACTCACTTTTTTTTCTTATTCAACAAAATGAAAGGAGTTAACCTCTTCTTTAAAAAAGAAATAAATAATAATATGGCTGAGGCCAGCAATTTTCTCCAGGAAAGTGCAAGATTTGAGCTTGGGAGTCAGTCAGCAGAATTTTATTTGATTTCCTCATACTTACCTGTCCCACCAGGTTTTACCAAGCTCCATCACCTTGGGTCAAGCCCTTGGGTTGTCACCAAGAAAAAGATAAAGAATTTTGACCTGGATGCACAGGGAAGGGCAGATAGGTTGGAGAACAGGGACATCATTGCATTTGTGAATATCTAACATTCTCTAAAACTTCTGAAATTCTCCAGAATTCTCTAGAACTGTTTAATTCATGTCTTAAAGAGAGTCTTCAGCAGAAGAGGAGGTCTTCATACAGTGAAGATCTGGAAATGCTGCATCTAAACCATCATGCACCAGAAAAGCTGAGTAATTTTTGTGCGTTGTGGGAAGAGCCATTCACTCAAGGCCCTTTTTCAGATGGAGGTGATTGTTTGGTTTTGCAAAAGACACATTCTCTGTGGGAAAGTGTGTTTTTTTTCTTAAAACTGGTGGCTTCAGGAGGACACCAAGCCTACAAAGGGCTTTTTGGATGCACTCAGCTCCCAACCCTCCATGCTTAAAGGGAGATGCCATGGCCTTGCTTCAGGGCACATAAAGCTGTGTCCTTTGTCTGTGATACCTTCAAGGTCTCCTTGTCTTGCTCATCAGTAGCCAGCCCTTTCTCCTACCTGCACTTTGCCTCTCCCATGGGCAGTATCTTCTCTCCAGTGGTTAATCTGAGTGCTATCACAACCCTCATGAGCTCCCCACCTGGTCTAGTGGGTTGATGCCTCTACAGGAGAGTTGGAATGGATGATTTTTTAAGGGTCCCACGATTCCATGGCTACAATATCAATGAAAAGGTGGAACAGAATGAACAACCTGAAAGAAACATGGTTCTACGTTGAGCTCAACCAAAACCCCCCTGGCTTGGGTGCCTCTTCACAGGGCTCTCAGCAGTAAGTAATAAATAAGTAAATAAATAAACAAGCTGTGAAGTCAACAGCCACAAAAATCCTCCACGTTTGGCACCAACTCTTGAGCCTGGCACTCTGTCAGGTTTGAACTTGGGCTTTCCCATCTTGCTCCTCCGAGACAAACAAAACCGGGATTTCCTGCAGGGAAGGGGGCAGAACTGCTCCTCATGTCATCCCGAGGTCTCTTGTTTGCTAAAGCTTGAGATCTATTTGAGAAGGGATTGAATCCATTCTCCAGTTCTGGGGGGGATCAGGGAGCCAAAGGGCTGGAGACTCAACAGGGATGTTGGGCAGCACATCCCAGATAAGGCTTCACTTCCCATGCTGCCCTGATTGGAGAGTTAACAGTTGGTGACAGCAAGTCTGTCTCTGTTCTCAAGTCATTGTTTTTTTGGTGTTGTTTTTTTTTAATATTTACAAGCCTGGCTCTCTCAGATTAAAATAAAAATAAAAATCAAAAGGAGGTCTTCCTCCCTGGGCTCTCAGGGAGGGGAAGGATGTTTGGGCTTGGCATCTCGCCGCGTTGGGTGGGAGGGACCGGAGGAGGATGTCGGGCTTCATCTTTGTGGCTGCTGTTCTCTAAAAGCAGAACCTCATAAAATGCCCCCTGAGGAAACGTGGCAGAAAATGTCAACCTCCACGAGACAGCTTGGAAGGTGTTGAGCCCCAAGAGTGATGAGGGGTCTGGTTTCTTGGGTTGATGCTTGAAGCCAAAGTCTACGTGCTGGTTTGGAGCTTTGAGGAGAGATAAGGGAGAGGAGCTGGGTCCCTGTTGTCCAAAATAATGTTCTTTTTGGCGTGGGGGGATGTTTTGGATGCTGCTGGAGCCTTGCACTGATTTCCCGGGAAAGCATGTCTGGGACCTCATCACTGGAAAAATATGCAAACTGAATCACTCTGCTCTTCTCCTGCCACCTTTTGTGTTGGGGAAACATGTTCTGCAGAGCTAAGTGAGAAAAAACAAACAACTGGGACATTGGAGGAACTTGGGGGGTTTTGGTTAAAAGAAGCAAGTGGGTGAAAACAAGAGGTTTTGACCTCTTCATCTTCCCCAGAGAGGCAAAAAGGGCTCAGGGAGGTAGTTTCCAAAAAAAAAAAAATTGTTTAGCTGTGCAATGAGTGATGGTTATGTTAGCATGTTTCAGTCCCTTCCCTGAAGAATAAGGAGATGAAAAGGACTTCATAGGTGGTCACCAGTTCTCCAGCAGAAGGCTGTGAAGATAGCAGTGAGATCATGGAATGGTTTGGGTTGGAAGGGGGCTTCAAGCTCCTCCATTCCCAAGCCCTTTCCATGGTCAGGGACACCTCCCAGCAGCCCAGGTTGCTCCAAGCCCCATCCAACCTGACCTGAGACACTGCCAGGGATGGGGCAGCCACAGCTTCTCTGGGAAACCTGGCACAGGGGCTCAGCACCCTCACAACTAAGAATTTCTTCCTAACATCTCACCTCAATCTCTGTTTTTTCAGTTTGAAGACCCCTTTACAATGTCACAGGGTGTCATTCTGACATGTGTGAAAGTCATTTCTGAGACCTCAGAAATTCCAGGGTGTCCAAGCCCTTCTTGGAAGGTTCTGCTGAAGCATCATCAACTTAATTGTGAGTTCTTCACTGCACATGGACATGGAGACAGGACAAGGGGGAAGGGATTCAAGCTGGGAGAGGGGAGATTGAGGTTGGAGATGAGGAAGAAATTGTTGAATTTGAGGGTGCTGAGCCCCTGTGCCAGGTTTCCCAGAGAAGCTGTGGCTGCCCCATCCCTGGCAGTGTCTCAGCTCAGGTTGGATGGGGCTTGGAGCAACCTGGGCTGGTGGGAGGTGTCCCTGCCCATGGAAAGGGGTTGGGAATGGATGGGATTTAAGCTCCCTTCCAACCTAAAGCAGTCTGGGATTCCCTGAGTTGTAGCAAAGCATCCAAAATCTACTTCTAATATTTTAGCCTTCTTTATATATAGATCTTCTACATCCATTGGCAACAAGTGACTTCTAAAGGCATCCCAGTTTTAACAGCATTATTTCTTGCCCCCATCCTGATTTCCAGTGCTGTCTAAACCTTTGCACATTATTCTAGAGAAGGACTTAAGAAGCCAGAGCTTCAACTTGTTTGCCTCTTCCTTAGCACTGATACAAACTGGGTCTGATGGTACAAAATGGGTGTTGGCTGCAGATCCATCCATGGCTTATCCACCCACCTCATCATTTCTGAGTTGATGGATTCATCCCCATTTGGGCAGTGGTGTCCTTTAATGCCAGTGAGAAATGGGATTAATCTGGTTTTCAGGTTTTAATGCCCAAAATTCAAAAGTACAGAAAGGATTTGGCTTCTTTACCTGAGCAGTGAGGGTGTGTGCATGGCAGGGGGGTGAGTGCAGGAGCCAGGTCAGGCACTAGAATTGTATTTGTGAGCTGGGCCAGTAGCTTTCTTCCTTCCATGTGATTGAATTTTTTTTTTCTTTTTTTCTTCTTTTTAAATTTTTTTTCTCCTTTTTTTCTTTTTTTTTTTTTTTTTGGTTATTTTACCTTTCAGTTATCGATACTGAAATCAGTATTTGAATTTTTGCTATTCAACATGCCTCATTTTTCCCTGTCATCATTTTGAGGTTGTTTGGGTTTTTTGCTCAGATCCCAACTTCTTTCTTCTTAAAAAAAAAAAAAAACCAAAAAAACAAAACACACCTCAGTATTTTCAACAATTTATTGATCTTTCAGGTTAAGCTATGAAGTGGGTAGAAGTTCCATTTTTTTATCAATAGGACCACATCTACACATCATGCCTTCATACTCAGGCTTAAAATATAATTACATATATCAGTCCTAGCCCTTTTTTAATTTTTTTTTTCCCTTATCATTTGGCAACCCCAGCCTGTATTGTATTTTCTGCAGTGTAATGTTCCTGTTGCAGTTGCCTGTCTCTGGCAGCAAGTCATGGCTCTGGCTGGCTCCAAGATATCTTGGAGATGTTCTAAAAAGATGTGTCTCTGTCTAGACAATGTGGTATTGCAGAACAACACTGACACAGCAAGGAACTTGTAATTAGAACTGGAAATCCACAAATTGTGACTCTCTTCTTGTGATACAGATGATGTTACGCCAAGGTTCATGATGCTTAAAAATCTGAGTTCTTTTTTTACAGTCTTTCATTTTCTTCAGCTTTTCTTCCTAGTCCAGAATTTTCTCCAGGTAGACACAGGGAGAGCTGAGCAGGGGGAAGTGTAGAGTTTTGCATTTGGGGAAGAACAACCCGATGTCCCAGTATAGGTTGGGGGCTGACCTGCTGGGGAGCAGTGTAGGTGAAAGAGACCTGGGGGTCCTGGTTGACAAGAAGATGACCATGAGCCAGCAATGTGCCCTTGTGGCCAAGAAGGCCAATGGCATCCTGGGGTGCATTAGAAAGGGTGTGGTTAGTAGGTCAAGAGAGGTTCTCCTCCCCCTCTATTCTGCATTGGTGAGGCCGCACCTGGAGTATTGTGTCCAGTTCTGGGCCCCTCAGTTCAAGAAGGACAGGGAAGTGCTTGAAAGAGTCCAGTGCAGAGCTACTAAGATGATGAAGGGAGTGGAACATCTCCCTTATGAGGAAAGGCTGAGGGAGCTGGGTCTCTTTAGTTTGGAGAAAAGGAGACTGAGGGGTGACCTCATCAATGTTTTCAAATATGTAAGGGGTGAGTGTCAGGGAGATGGAGTTAGGCTCTTCTCAGTGGTGACCAGTGATAGGACAAGGGGTAATAGGTGTAAATTGGAGCACAGGAGGTTCAAGTTGAATATTCGAAAAAAATTTTTTTCCTGTAAGGGTGACAGAGCCCTGGAACAGGCTGCCCAGGGGGGTCGTGGAGTCTCCTTCACTGGAGACATTCAAAACCCGCCTGGACACGTTCCTATGTGATGTACTCTAGGTGGCCCTGCTCTGGCAGGGGGGGTTGGACTAGATGATCTTTCGAGGTCCCTTCTAACCCCTAGGATTCTATGATTCTATGATTCTATGATTCTCCAACCATTTGCTTTAGGGATTTTTCTTGGTATCAACTTTTTTGCTGAAAAAGTTGCTGGCCAGTTTATTTACTGCTCTGTCATGAAGTATCCTAGAATCATGTTTCCAAGGTGGTCCTAGCCTGAGGTGAGTACCCAACCTCATCCAAGGCTCAAATTCCTCCTTTTCTATGAGGCTTTTGGTATTTTTACAGACTCACTTTTTCAAGGCACCTTGTGCCATTTATCAGCAATATCTCCTCCTTGCAAGGAAAAGCACTAAATATGGATTTATTTGCATCCCTGACTCCAGAAGGACTTGGAAAGTGTCAGGAGCTTGCCAGCCTATGCTAGAAAGAAATGCAACCATCTTTTCATACAAAGCTTAAAACCCTGGCAGGGCAGCTGCAACTCTTTCACTTCTTGAAATCATCACATCTTTCCCAATCAACATCAAGGAACAGCTGCTGGGTTGGTTTCCCCAGAACTGACCTGGCTTCTCAGCAGTCTTTTAAAAAAAAAATTTTAAAAATTACAGTTTCTGAACTCTTCCCAGAGGCACATGGTGGGAGTTCACATCTTACTGTACAGATTCACTGTTTGCTTTTATTTGACAGACCTTCCCTCTGAGCCATCTGAACTTGGAAATCTCCTGTCAAAGATCCTGAACTGGCTAAACCAGTTGTCTCCTGACAGATAAATTTCCCTCTCTTTCTGGACCAGGAGAGTTCTGTCTCATTAGATGGGTAAGGGTCACTTAGTGAATTCTGCTCCCTGGGAAAAAGGTTGTTTCTACATCAACTTGAACTGGGGATGTTTAGCTCCTTTTGAACCTCTTTATGGAACTGTGGAATTGTTTAGGTTGGAAAAGACCCTGAAGATCACCAGGTCCAACCCTTAACCCAGCACTGCCAAGGCCACCACTGCCCCGTGGCCCTCAGCACCACATCTCCAGGGCTTGGAAATCCCTCCAGGAATGATGGGGACTCCAGGCCCTGCCAACCCTTGCCAGGGAGAAATTGTTCCCCAGCTCCAACCTAAACCTCCCCTAAAGGCTCAGTGGAGGCTTAGTAGATGCCACCTGTCCCCAGGGGGGTCCTGAGCTTGCTGGGCCACCCTGAGCTCTGCAGCCTCTGCACTTGGCTCTGGAGTGGCTCTGAGCACAGTTCCACTTGGAGGGATCTCATCAGGCTCTGCAGAGAGTCACACAATCCTTGGTCTTGGAAAAAAACCTTGGAGAGCATCAACTCCAACCCTTAACCCAGCACTGCCAAGGCCACCACTGCCCCATGGCCCTCAGCACCACATCTCCAGGGCTTGGAAATCCCTCCAGGAATGATGGGGACTCCAGCCCTGCCCTGGGCAGCCTGGGCCAGGCCCTGACAACCCTTGCCAGGGAGAAATTCTTCCCAAGCTCCAATCTAAACCTCCAGCTCAATTCCTCTTCTCCCATCCCTTCCTCCTTGGGAGCAGAGCCCGACCCCCCCTGGCTCCAACCTCCTGACTCACCACTTTTTTCTTCTTTTTCTTGAAATTTGCGCCTATTGCTTACACAGATCTTTGAAGATGTTCTCATGCTTAGTCTAGCAGGTTTCCTGTTTGCTTCCTTCATCTCCCCACCATCATCTTCTGCTGGGCTCTCTGTATCTGAGGAGGAGGCAGAGATGGTATCAGGCACGTGTGGTGTAACCCATACAGTTATTTCACCAAAACCACACAGTTTTTTTGTGTGAAGTCCAACAGAAGCATTGTACAGAGATCCAGAGAAAGATGAAATGGCACTGTCACCCCAGATGAAGTAAATAATTGTAGCATTTCAAACCATCAGTATCTTAGAACAAGTGCTGGGATTTTTTTCTTCCATAAATTAGCCTCTTTGAAAGCATTGATAAAAAATGCTATTGATAAAAATTGATTATTTTTATTGATAAAAAAATTGATAAAAAAATTAAATATATTGATGTTCACGTGTTTACCTGAATGTCTGAACGGTATACAGGGTGCCAGGCATGACTGTTGAGTTTTCAAGTTTATTTCATATTAATTAAATTCAGATCAGGATGCTGAGGGCCAGACTTCAAAGGGCTGCTTTGGATTTTCCAGACATCCAAGGTGCAAGATTGTAGAACTAAACCTTGCTGGGGTGAATATTATGACTCAATAAAGACCTGGGAAAGTGCTGAATTTGAATCCTTACATTGAATTTTTCTTTGCCACTTGAGCTCTTCTGCTAATAAGGTCCAATCCTGCAGATGCTCCCCAGGTCAAGCTACTATTTGGAGCTTGAAGCAATATGAAAAAAAATCAAAAATGGGTTAAAAAATGTGGTTATGGTGGTGTAGGACACATGGTTGGGCTTGATGACCTTGAAGGTCCTTTCCAACTGTGGTGATTCTGTGATTCTGTTTGCCAGCGTGTCACTAGATTCCCAACCAAGACCCATGGTAGGTTTTTCACACAAATCCCTCTTTTCAGAAAGACTTTGAAGCTCTGGATTGGTGGCAATGTGAATTTGGCTCTGAGAAGTCTCCAGATCCTTTGGAAATGGTCCTTTTCCAGTCCCATGGAAACACTGACCCATGCTGGGGCTCTGTTTCAGTCAGTGTCTCTCACTGAGGCCTGGAGGAAATGAGGATTCTCCAGCTTCATGTTAATCCAGGTTTTGATTTCTTTTTGATTTCTTCCTTTGAGGGCTGCTTTTCATCCAGCCAAACATCTGCATCACCAAAGAAATAAAACCACAACTTCCATCCATTGCTCTCCAGCTGCCCTTCCTTATGTTATCTGAGTGGACATCATCCACTGCCATCACACTGCAGCCTTCCAGCATCTCTGACGTTTCATTTCAGAGGGGAAAGGGGATTTTTATGATTTTTTTTTTTTTTAATTTATATATATTTTTTTTTCTTTGATGTGTGGCTCAAGCCTTGCAGCTCAGATGCCACCTGGAGCCCCGCCAGGTGGAGTTAGCTGGCTGGGATGCTGTGTCCCTAATCTTCAACTGCCAAAAAGGAGAATAAAAAAAAAAAAAAAATTAAAAAAAAAAGGTCAAAACAACCCCCATGTTGTTGAACTTTTGCAGCAGGGGAGTTCTTGCCTTTCAGTTCTGCATCTGGTCCTTGGACTTCCTGTGGTTTTTCATCGAATTGGGCGACTGACGGCGCAGACTGGTGCAGAGTCCTTGCTCTGTCTGGTTTCCAGCCTGGGCCCAACCACTAAATCTGACTTCTGCTTTGTCTGGCAGGAGGAGACAAGATAGGGTGCTGTGGTGGGTTGATGGAGCTGGGCTGATAAGAGGTGTCTGTGTTTAGATTGTGCTCTTGGACTCCTTGGGTTACCTCTGGCTCTTGAGTTTTCAAGTGTTGGCTCAGGTTGAAACTTGGTGGGGTTGTCTCTGCTCCAGGAGTTTCTGGAGAAAAATGCAAATATTGGCTCTGCTCAGCCTGTTTGTGGCAGGGCAGGGAGTTAAAAGAAACTGGAAGAGTGAAGCAAATTGTTTTTTAAGAGCTTGGGCATCTCCCAACATCATCCAGATGAACAAGCAGGGCTCTGAAGAAAAAAAAATAGGAATCATGGAATGGTTTGGGTTGGAAGGGACCTTCAAGCTCATCCATTCCCAAGCCCTTTCCATGGGCAGGGACACCTCCCACCAGCCCAGGTTGCTCCAAGCCCCATCCAACCTGACCTGAGACACTGCCAGGGATGGGGCAGCCACAGCTTCTCTGGGAAACCTGGCACAGGGGCTCAGCACCCTCACAGCAAAGAATTTCTTCTTGATATCTCACCTAAATTTCATCTCTCCCAGTTTGAAACTGTTTTCCCTCATACTCTCCATCCATGCCCTTTTCAGAAGTCACTCCTCAGCTTTCCTGTAGACCCCCTTTGTGATTTATCCCACACTGAGACCTCTCCTCTATTTTCAGGACCATGTAAGTGTCCTTAGAACAGTCCCACTTTTCCAGAAGTACTAAAAATGAGGTTTCTTTGAGTGTCCCCAGCCAGGAAGCAAATACCTTTTTCAGGGTTAAGTTGGACACAACTGCAGCAAAGCAGGAGAAAGTGGTTCTCTACATGGGGCCACTTGGAGCAGTATTTTAACCATGGTAAAACTGAATTTAAACATAAAGCTGAATGTATGATAAAGCTGAATTTAAACATTCCTTGAACCTGTCAGAAATCTTGGTGGCATGGGTCCTGGTTTTTTCCGTGGTGCTGAACCCTTGCTTTTGAAACTTGTTTTAAAGTAAAAAACTATTTTGAGGTGACTTCAGTGTGGTCATTTTTGAGTTCCCACACCCACAGTGTCCACCCTCAACCCCTTGGTTGTGTGAGATGGCTGCAAAGCCACCCGAAAGTGTTGGTCCTGGCCTCTTGTAGGGCTCTGGGCAAGCTCAGGGAAGGGGTTTAGGAGCAGCCAAGGAGGTGCTGGCAAACACTGCTGAGAGCAGTTCTGGGGTGGGCAGAGCTGAGCTGTCTGGGAGCTCCAGCAGACCTGGTAGGGGGGTGATGCTTCCTCAGGAGTGCCACTCCCATAAAAAGCATTATTTTATTGCTTTTATAATTTTTTTCCCCAAGGGAGGACAGCAGAGATGCTGCCATGTGTTGCCACGACACTGTCACCTTTCTGACAGCCTTGTGACCGATTTTTCTCCATGCATGCTTCAGGCTTTTCCCCAGAGGACTCTGAGGGGAAGAGCATGAGAACAGAAAGGTGCAAAGTGGTTAAATTATGCCCAGATTGAAAAACAAATCCCACCCCTCCTGGATGGCTGCTTTCATGTTCAGTCCTTCAAGGTGGCCCAAGAGAGAAAGGTGGGGACAGACTTTTCCCCAGGAGTGACAGGACAAGGGGTGATGGGTTTAAACTAAACCAGAAGAAATTGAGACTGGAGAGGAAGAAGAAATTTTTCCTCCTGAGGGTGGTGAGAGCCTGGCCCAGGGTGCCCAGAGAGGTGGGAGATGCCCCATCCCTGGAACCATCCCAGAGGAGGTTGGACCTCACCACTGTGTCCAGGTCTGGGCTCCTCCCTGCCAGAAGGAGATGGAGGTGATGGAGGAGAGCAGTGAGGCTGTGAAGGGAGCAGGGGGAAAGTCTGCTGAGGAGAGGCTGAGGGAGCTGGGGGTGTTTATCCTGGAGGAGACTCAGGGGGGACCTCATCACTGCCTACAAGTCCCTGCAGGGAGGTTGGGGTCAGGTGGGGTTGGGCTCTGCTCCCAGGCAGCAAGTGACAGGAGGAGAGGCCATGGCCTGAAGCTGCCCCAGGGGAGGTTTAGGTTGGATTCCTCATGGAGAGGGTGTTCAGGCATTGGGATGGAGGCACCATCCCTGGAGGTGTTTAAGGAGAGGCTGGAGGTGGCACTGAGTGACCTGGCCCAACCCATGTGGGGATGTTAGGTCACAGGATGGACCTGATGATCTCAGAGCTCCTTTCCAGCCTCAGTGAGTCTGTGATCATAGAATCACAGAATGGGCTGGGTTGGAAGGGAGCTCAGAGCTCATCAAGTCCAACCCTTGATCCACTCCCCCCGTGGTTCCCAGCCCATGGCACTCAGTGCCACATCCAGGCTCTTTGGAAAGATCTCCAGACACGGAGAATCCACTACTTCCCTGGGCAGCCCATTCCAATGCCTGAGCACCCTCTCCAGAAAGAAATTCTTTCTCAGCTCCAACCTAAACCTCCCCTGGCACAACTTGAGACCCTTTGTGCCCTCTTGTCTTGCTGAGAGTTGCCTGGGAAAAGAGCCCAACCCCCCCCCTGGCTCCAACCTCCTTTCAGGGACTTGCAGAGAGTGATGAGGTCTCCCCTGAGCCTCCTCTTCTCCAGCCTCAACACCCCCAGCTCCCTCAGCCCTTCCTTCCTCCCAGGAATTCTGCTGGATCCCTTCCCAGCCTCCTTGCTCTTCTCTGCACCTGCTCCAGCACCTCAAGCTCCTTCCTGATCTTGGGGCCACTCTTCAAGGGGACCATCAGAAAAAAAAAAGAAAAAAAAAAAAAAGATTTTTGCCATTCCTGACCTTCTTCTGATAAAAACACACCTGAAGTCACGTGTAGGCAACGTGTGTTCTGTCTCTCCCTAAAAACCTCCCTGCTCCAGATCTCATCCCCATCCCCAGGATAAAGCTGCAGCCTGGTCAAGGCAGGTGTTGAGTGTGAGGGAGAGTCCAGGCTGACCCAGGGAGTTCAGATCTTTAATCCAGAACTGATTCTGGAATTGTTTGGGTACAATCACAATAGTTGGTGACATTGAAGTAGTGAATAATCAGCAATAAACTGTATTTTTCTTGTTGCCTGAAAATATGATTTATTTTAAGCTGAGAGATGATGGGACAGTAAGAGCTGAGCATCCAACGTGAGCTGTTGGAATTTCTGCTGCTGTTTTACCTCCTGGTTGAAAGCTTTTGAAGGCACCTTAAGAAAAAGTGGGAAAAAAAAACTCAAACCAACCGAAAAAGTAATTAATGGTGTTAATTGAGTTGAATTAAACCCAGAGAATCTTTTTCAGGGTTCACTGATGACAACTGCAGCCTGGGTCCATTCAGGGTTGGCTGGAGGAGCCAAGATGGGAAGGGACAGAGGATGTTTATGGAAAAGGGGAATGTCACAAGGCCAGGGAGGAAAAAGGTAACTTGGGCAAGGATGAAATAGAAAAGATTATAGAGAATCAGACTGGGAGGCAGGGAATTAGAGTTGGGGCTTCAGGACACCTAAGGGTGAGGATAGAAAGTGATGTGGAAGGTGAAACAGATTGGTCAAAAGAGATTTGAGGAGGGAGGTTGTGGAGAGGTGGGAGAAGATGGTGACAAAAGGGCTACTGGAGAGCTTCTCTACCACAAACTGCATGTCTGATGGAGGAAATGAAAGCTGATGTCCTCTTGGGGTTCTGGGCTTTGAGTTGAAGAGGAGTTAGATGCAGAAGTGCCTTAAATCTTCTCTTAGCTGCCTTAGCTTCTTAAAGAGAGAAAACAGTGCTGGAAACTTTCCTCCTTCTCTCCCTGCTTGCTGTAAGGATGAGCTCCCCACACCTTCCAAAGTCAGCCAGGAAAATAATCAGAGCCACACTGCTGGCCAAGATGGTTCCACCCAGGTTACACTTTGACTTCCAGCTCTGCAGAGCTGTGCTGCTGAAGGACCTGATCCCAACAAACTGTAGCAGCTCCAGGATGTTGGAGCATCCTGGAAGGTGACACCACGAATCCTCCTCAATCCACCAGCAGTCCTCCTCCATCCTAGACTGGTTTGGGTTGGAAGGGAGCTTTAAAGGGCCACCTCAACCTGCAGGACATCAGGACATCTCCAACTAAACCAGTTTGCTCAGAATCCACCCAAGCAGGTGGTGGAATGAAGTGAAGTCCAGGTGGCACCTGTGGGGCTTGGGGCAATTGCTCAGTATTTGCACCAAACTGCAAAGAGGGAAGGAGTAGAATTAAGAGTCGTGTTTTTTTGTCTCCAAAAAGTTAACCTGAGTGTGTAAAAGCTCAATAAATAACCCTGAAAGCCAAGGGGCTGAGAAGTTCCTCTTCAAAGGAGACTCTTCCACCCACCCAGGGTCTTGTGTCCTGGTGCAAGGAAAGAGGAAACTGGGAGCTCAAGAAAGAGGATAGGATGCCCCTTCATAATTAATGGGTAAAGAGGTTTCTTGGCCTTCCCCGTGCTTGTTCTCATCATGTCACCCCATCAGGTTTATTCTTAGTCTTAGCCACAGCCTTATAAATAATAAAATGGGTCCTGTTTTATCTTAGCCCAGTGATCACTGTAATGTGGCTTCTACCTGAGCCTCTGCCAAGCCCTTGACATCGGCAACATTTAGAAGGAGGTACAAAAGTATTTGTTGGAAAGAGTCCAGAGGAGGCCCTGGAGATGCTGGGAGGGCTGGAGCAGCTCTGGAGCCAGGCTGAGAGAGTTGGGGTTGTTGAGGCTGGAGAAGAGAAGGCTGCAGGGAGAGCTTAGAGCACCTTCCAGTGCCTGAAGGGGCTCCAGGAAAGCTGGGGAGGGACTTGGGACAAGGGCAGGGAGGGATGGGATGAGGGGGAAGGGTTTCAGACTGGGAGAGATGAGATTTAGGTTGGACGGGGAAGAAATTCCTGTGACATTGTAAAGGGGAATGGTTTCAAACTGAAAAACCAGAGATTTAGGTGAGATATTTGCAAGAAATTATTTGATTTGAGGGTGCTGAGCCCCTGTGCCAGGTTTCCCAGGGAAGCTGTGGCTGCCCCATCCCTGGCAGTGTCTCAGGTCAGGTTGGATGGGGTTTGGAGCAACCTGGGCTGGTGGGAGGTGTCCCTGCCCATGGAAAGGGGGTGGGGATGGATGAGCTTTGAGGTCCCTTCCAACCCAAACCATTCCATGATTCCCTAATGACCTTCCCAAAAGTACAGAACTTAGAGCAAAGCTGGAAATGGCCTCCAGAACCCAGAAGTGGACCCCAGAAGCCCACCTGTGGGGGTCTGGTTGTGCTTCCTAGGTTCTTCCATCCATCCTGGAGGAAAAGCATGTCTCTCTTGGCAACTTCTACCTGCAGGAAGGCTTTGAGAATGAGAGGGAGGAGAGGTGAGCTTGGCATCATGCTGGATTCCTGAAAACTCAGACTAGGGTCATTCTTCCAGCCTTTCCAGAGGATTCTCCAGCTGAGAAGCAGAGTGCAATTATTAGGAAAATTCTTTTTTAGGAAGAACTGCAGTCAACAGGTCTGTATGTGTGCAAGCAAGAAGGGATTTGTGGGATTGTTAAAATGTCAATTTCTCTAAGAAACCTTTGCTTTATGTGAAGGATTCCCACGTTTACTCTTTGTGAGCAGGCAAATGGAGTGTGACCAGCAGTAAAAGGGCTCAGCGCAGCATCAGTTCAAAGAAGCAATGATAAATAAAAATATGAAATGAAATAATCTTTTTATCCCTTAAATATTTCCCCTCAGCTCTAATGGTTTGGTTCCTGCCATGATGGTTCTTTCTTTCTCCACTCCTCTTTCTTCAGGGTTTAAACCTTTGGAAACAAACATCCAAACCTCTCCTCTGTTGCTTTTCTTGCAGAAATTCCCCGAGCTGAAGTTCAAATACGTGGAGGAGGAGCAACCTGAGGAGTTCTTCATCCCCTACATCTGGTCCTTGGTCTACAACTCCGCCGTTGCCCTCTACTGGAACCCCCAGGACATCCAACTCTTCACCATGGATTCGGGTTGACAGGAGCTGCTCCATCCCAGCTATCCCAACTTCTGGAAAACCCAACTCCACGCCGCGTTGTTTAATACGTGTGACCCCTTTCCAGCGTGCACCCTCTTGACCCCAAAGCTTTTTGGAGAATGAAGCTTTTTCCTACTTTCCAACCCAATATCCGTGTGTCTGGAGAGGTTTCCCACCTCTGCTGGGAGGAACACAACTTTGTGTTTATAGCCCTTATAACTTAGAGCTTGTTTGAGGAAAATGAGGCCTTACACGTGGGGTCTGATGTTCCTACCAACCACCAACCCTTCTAACTTCAAGGGGTGAATTGAAGGAAGAGCTTTGTGGACTTGGATTGGGAAGGCAGTGGTTGTGGTTTTCCTTTTCTTTCAAGCAAGGCAGCTTCGTTGGGTCAAGCTTTTCTGTGGGCTGGTGGGTTCTGCCATGGGTTGCTCCTTACTTGATCCCCTGCTTTCCTTCAGCCCCTTTCTCTTGGCAGCAGCACCAAGGTGAAATTCCCACCATTGTGAAATTGGTGTCCCCACCATCACCCAAGCCAAGGGAAAGCAATGAGCTCCCTGGCAGATCCAAAAGCCTTGGGTTAGATGTCAAAATGGCTGTAGGAGGGTTTTCAATAGCAAATTTCTTTCTTTCTTTCTTTCTTTTTTTTTCTTTTTTTTTTTTTTTTTTTTGTGGCAAATACTCTGTGGAGGGCTCAAAACACCAACTTTGAGAGTCAGGTCCCTTACAGACTCTAACATAAAAGTTCTTCCTGGAAATATTGGGGATGTTGGGGGGGGGAAACCAAAAAGGCTCCAAAGAAAATAGTGATCAGATTGTAAAATAGACCCAGGTCCTGTAAAAATGTGTGTGATGGTTACAGCATGTCACAAGGGATCCTTGGCAAAGTTCTGTCTTGAAAATCCCCTGTTTGCTATTAAAGGTTATTATGGCAGAAGTAGAAATTTATCTGAATGTAAGATCCTTCTCTTCTATTTCTTTTTTTTTTTTTCTGCTTGTTGTTTTAAAGTGTCCTTTCCTGATATACCTGTTTCTGCAGTTGGAAGGACAAAAGAAAAAGGTTTGGTTTGGAAACAACAGCTCAGTTTTCTAAAGGAGGAGCATTTCTGCTCCTGGTGGTGTCAGTGGCACATGCATGCCAACCCCCTCCTAAGGCCCATCCACTGGTGCCTTGCATACCAAAAACCAGAAAAATCAAAGAATTAATTGCTCACCATACCTGGCAACCTCCTGGATTCACCATCCAGCATGTCCTGTTTTGTTGAGCTGAAGAACTGCCTGGATCAGCTTTTAGACTGTCCCTCCAGTGGCTTTAAATAGAATTTCTCTTGTTCCTTTGGTTTTTTTTTGTCCCCCCTAAAGGATGCTCTGGGATTGTCCTTTCCTTTGATCTGCTTGTTTAAAGGTCCCCCACGAATGGAAATGCTGGTTTAAAAGGAAAAAAAAAAAAAAAAAAGCTTTCCAAATTTATTTAAACGTATTATGCAATAAATTATCCAGATTTATTTAGGGCTCTAAAATGACAGAAACTTTTGAGTAAATGGAATATTAAGACTAGGAGGTACAGTTTTTTCCTAGGAAAATATGAGAAATGACTGAGCTGCACATGTTTATGCTATGGTTTGGATTTATTTTTGATTTATTTTCTTCTTGGGTCTTTGAGCAAACATCGAAGGGGAATAACTCTTCATAGTTCTTGCCTTTTGGTTCCTACATGGTTCCTACAAGTTTGTAGTTTGGTCTTCATTAAAGGGTGGTGGTGAATCAGCAGGGCTGGCCCCACCTTTTGGAAAGGTCAGGCTGGAGATGCACTTTGGGGATGCTGAAGCTCTTGAGTTGCCTCAGTTTCCATCTCCCTTCAACCTGTTTCTTCACCAAAGAAAGCTCAGCCAGAGCTGATGCTCAGCAAACAAGTGTCAGAGTGAAGAGAACTTGATTTTTTTGTTTGCTTGTTTTTCCCTTTTGATAAAGAGCAGCAACCTGATAGAAAAGGTCAAACCAGCTGCTCAAGCACTATAGATTTTTTTCTCACTTCTTCTCAGGATGGCATTGAGTTGAAGTAGTGAAGTGGTGGCATTTCCTTGTGTGTTGAATTAATATGCAATGCTCCCAGGTCCCAGGTGGTTTGGAGCTACAACCCAAAGCCCAAACAGCAGAAAAATTTTATGCTGAAAATCCATATTCACCTCACTTTTTCCAAGAGTTTGGGGGTTCTGTAGGTCAGGCAGAAGGCTGCAGTCTGGCATGGTTGCAAATATTCTGTTTTCCTTCAGATCTGTAAAGTATCAGCCTAGGGAGCCTTTTCATTACTTTGAAAGATTTATTATGCATAATAATAATAATTCAAAAAAGCAACAAACCACATTGAAAAGAGTAAAATGCAGGCCTGCAGTTGTGTGTGTTTGACATCATAGCTGCTGCATGGTGACGTGTGGGTCTTGGTGTGGTCATCAGAGCTTTTGTAACATTGTCCTTGAGGTGATATTAAAAATAACATTTTATTTATTGTTTTTTATTTATTGAAGTAGGGTGACTGTTTAAATCCCTTCCTGGTGAAAGGAGGAACATGGATCCCACCCAACAAGGGTGGCAACAGGAACAACGTGGAGGAGGACACTGGAAGGACAGGACTTTAGCCCAGCCCAGGGGTGAGGTTTTAGGAGCCACCATGTAGGCAGATGATGCCTTTCTGGTTTGGGGGTTTTTGGGGGGTTTTCTTAACGTGCCCATGGTGTTGCTCCGAGTCCTGATCAGTAGTGACACCATCTGTGAAGGCCACTTGAGTCCTGGTGGAGAGGGAAATCCATTGCATCAAGTCTGGGGAGGAGAAGGGGGAGGTTTGCTTTGTGCTCACTCAAGGACCAGCCCTTCCAGAGGTTTGAAGTTTTGGGGAGGAAACCAAATTGCTGGGGGGAGAAGTGGAGGTTGTGAAGGTGGAGCCTGATGGATGTGTCCCTGCTGAGGGAGGGAGAAATTGTCCTTCCTGGGGGAATTGAGAGAACTTCTGCTCTTGCTATGGAAAGAAGGTGGTGGGTTGGAAGCCAGAAATGAGTCAGGCACCATTCACTTTGGCAGAAGCAGTTGCAAAAAAAAAAAACCAAAAAACCAAAACCCTTCCAAGTGGCACTTCTTGACCCCCACTAATCTAGAACCAAAGGTGTTTTAGCAATGTACATGGAAAAAAAAAACCAAGAAAACAAACCCGAAGTGTTTTCCACGTTGATCTACCAGTTAAGCAGGAAAGAAAGAAGCAAACAACCCTCCCCTCACTGATAAGGAAACTCCCAAAGCTTTCTCTCCAACCTTTTCTCCTGGCTGGATGTTTTATCCTTGGCTACCTTGACTAATGGGGCCACCTCCTAATTAGTCAGCCCCAGGTTCTCTGCTGCTCAGCAGAAATCTTCTGTCTTTGAAGACCCCAAGTTTTCTATGGGATTGCACGTCTCTAACCAGAGAATCCCAGACTGCTTTGGCTTGGAAGAGATCTTAAGGATCACCCATTCCCAACCCCTTTCCATGGGCAGGGACACCTCCCACCAGCCCAGGTTGCTCCAAGCCCCATCCAACCTGACCTGAGACACTGCCAGGGATGGGGCAGCCACAGCTTCTCTGGGAAACCTGGCACAGGGGCTCAGCACCCTCACAGCAAAGAATTTCTCCCTAACATCTCACCTCAATCTCTGGTTTTTCAGTGTGAAACCATTTCCCTGTCACAGGGTGTCATTCTGACATGTGTGAAAGTCACTTCTGAGGCTTCAGAAATTCCAGGGTGTCCAAGCCCTTCTTTGAAGGTTCTGCTGAAGCATCATCAACTTAATTGTGAGTTCTTCACTGCACATGGACATGGAGACAGGACAAGGGGGAAGGGAATCAAGCTGCAACCTGTGAGAGCATCCTGTGGGTCTTCCCATAGAATCCCAGACTGGTTTGGGTTGCAGGGAACCTTACAGCTCCTCCATTCCCAAGCCCTTTCCATGGTCAGGGACACCTCCCAGCAGCCCAGGTTGCTCCAAGCCCCATCCAACCTGACCTGAGACACTGCCAGGGATGGGGCAGCCACAGCTTCTCTCTGCCAAGGTCTCACCACTCACACCAAAGAATTTTTTTCCTAATTTCTCATCTAAATCTCCCCTCACACCTTTACCCATCAGCAGGGCTTTGGCCACCTAACCAGCCTGAAAAAATCTCTGCCATTGGTGCCTCCAAAATTCAAGGTCTCATCTGCTTTTTGCTTTGGTTTATTGTTAATATATTGGGGGTTTTGTTTTTATTTTTTGAGGGGCTGAGGTTCCTCCAGATGGTATTCATGGGATCAGTCCTTTACCACACACATACCCAGACCCAAAAAGCACCAAGAGGATTCTTTTCTCTTTAGTTACGTGGTCATCCATAAAACTTTGAGGAAAATTGTTCTCTGCTCCCTTAGCTGGTTAGACAGGAGCCATGTTCTCCTTACCTCCACCTGGAGATCCATTGGGACCTCCAACATTCAAGGTCTCATCTTCTTTTGGCTTTGGTTTGTTGGGGGTTTTGTTTTGTATTTTTGGGGGGTTAAAGTTCCTCCAGATGGTAGTGCTGGGATCAGTTCTTTACCAAGCACATACCCACACCCAGAGAGCCCCAAGAGGTTTCTTTTCTCCTTAATTACGCGGTCATCAATAAAACTTGGAGGAAAATTCTTCATTTCCATGTTCTCCTCACCTCCTGCAGATCCATCTGCTGGATCCATCCATATTGCTCCCTCTTGACCATGTCCCCATGCTTGGGGACAGTTGACTCTCCCAAAAAGCTCTTAGCAGCCAAAGGATGATTCCATTGTGCCAGCTCTTGTATATCTCCCAGCAGAAGTCCTGGTGGCCACAAGCTCTCAGTATGGAACAAATGTCCTGAAATTCTGCAGGAAAGGTTGTGCCAGATGTCATGAGGTTGATTTTTTTGGGGTTGGGGGTGGGAATTATTCTGGGCTTGCTGAGGAGGCTGATGTGAAATTCCAGTATTTTCATGGTGCTTTTGTTTGTGATGTTCAGATTCAGGAGGAATTCTCTGGGATGGAGATGGTGCCAGGCTTCAGGGATTGTGGAAGCAGGAGCTGGAATGACAGGATAAGGGGTGATGGGTTTAAACTGAAAGAGGGATGAACCAGGGTAAGTAGAAAGTAGAAATTTTTTATGCTGAAGGTGGTGAGACCCTGGCCCAGGTTTCCCAGAGAGGTGGGAGATGCCCCATCCCTGGAACCATTCCAGGTCAGGTTGGATGGGGCTCTGAGCAACCTGATCCAGTTGGAGATGTCCCTGGGGTTGGACTGGATGGACTTGAGAGGTCCCTTCCCACCCAAACCATTTGGTGATTCCACACCTCAATCCCAGGCAGCTCTCCCATGGGACAAACCCTCCAGGGCCCAGTAAGCTCCCTGCAGGGCTTAGATGCTGATTTTGCCCCAAAGTCAAACCTCCTGCATCCCCTTCATCCTTGTGGTGAAAGAAAATCTTCTTCTTTGTATTTTTTTTAGCCAGAAAGTTTCTCTCCATCCTTTCTTCTGCCTGGGCAGGATGTGCCAGGATCAGACCCAGAAATGTGATACTGAACCTCAGGAGGGGCTCACGACTGATTTGTTATTGACATGCCTGCAATTCATCAGCCACTGGCAAGATTAACCATTTAATAATAATAATAATGATAATGATAATGATAATGATAATGATAATAATAATAATAATAATAATAATAATAATAATAATATGAAGAAGAAGGAGAAGGAGAAGGAGAAGGAGAAGGAGAAGGAGAAGGAGAAGGAGAAGGAGAAGGAGAAGGAGAAGGAGAAGGAGAAGGAGAAGGAGAAGGAGAAGGAGAAGGAGAAGGAGAAGAAGGAGAAGAAGGAGAAGAAGGAGAAGAAGGAGAAGAAGAAGAAGAAGGAGAAGAAGAAGAAGAAGGAGAAGGAGAAGGAGAAGGAGAAGAAGAAGAAGAAGAAGAAGAAGAAGAAGAAGAAGAAGAAGAAGAAGAAGAAGAAGAAGAAGAAGAAGAAGAAGAAGAAGAAGAAGAAGAAGAAATAAATCATTTTCTATTTATTTCTATTCTATTTAATTTAAATAATTTAAATTTATTTAAATTATTTCTATTTATTTATTCTATTTATTTAACACAATAAAATCTCTTGCCCTCTCCATCCCCACCCCAGAACCCTCCTGGAACCAGCTGCCTGCCCGTGGGGTCCCATCTTGGGGTGGGGAAGGGATGAATGGGGAGAACTGAATCCCCACGCCCCACACTGACCCAGGGTCAGACACCCACTGCTCCTGCCCTGGGCCCAGCATTTGGTGTCAGGGTGCTGAGCCCCTGTGCCAGGTTTCCCAGAGAAGCTGTGGCTGCACCATATATTAGTAAATAATATATATTTACTATATATTATATTATTATATTATATATATGATATAGTATATACTATATAATACATAACATATATGATATACAACATATATACAACATATATATTATATATTACATATTATATACTATATACTATATCTTATAATACAATATACATTGTATATATTATAATAATATATATTTATATAATATACATAATAATTATATTTATATATTTTATGTATTGTATATTTATATAAAATTATATATTTATATATTTTATATGTATATAATAAATATAATAATTATATTTGTTATATATAATCATATATAACGATATATATAATTATACATTATATATAATGTACATTGCACTTAAAATATTAATTATATGTTATATTATCTTACCATATTTATTATTAAAATTTATTGTTTCTTTTATTATTTACTATTTTTTCTTCAGCTTAAGGTGCCTTCAAAAGCTTTCAACCAGGAGGTAAAACAGCAGCAGAAATTCCAACAGCTCACGTTGGATGCTCAGCTCTTACTGTCCCATCATCTCTCAGCTTAAAATAAATCATATTTTCAGGCAACAAGAAAAATACAGTTTATTGCTGATTATTCACTACTTCAATGTCACCAGCTATTGTGATTGTACCCAAACAACTCCAGAATCAGTTCTGGATTAAAGATCTGAACTCCCTGGGTCAGCCTGGACTCTCCCTCACACTCAACACCTGCCTTGACCAGGCTGCAGCTTTATCCTGGGGATGGGGATGAGATCTGGAGCAGGGAGGTTTTTAGGGAGAGACAGAACACACGTTGCCTACACGTGACTTCAGGTGTGTTTTTATCAGAAGAAGGTCAGGAATGGCAAAAATCTTTTTTTTTTTTTTCTTTTTTTTTTTCTGATGGTCCCCTTGAAGAGTGGCCCCAAGATCAGGAAGGAGCTTGAGGTGCTGGGGCAGGTGCAGAGAAGAGCAAGGAGGCTGGGAAGGGATCCAGCAGAATTCCTGGGAGGAAGGAAGGGCTGAGGGAGCTGGGGGTGTTGAGGCTGGAGAAGAGGAGGCTCAGGGGAGACCTCATCACTCTCTGCAACTCCCTGAAAGGAGGTTGGAGCCAGGGGGGGGTTGGGCTCTTTTCCCAGGCAACTCTCAGCAAGACAAGAGGGCACAAAGGGTCTCAAGTTGTGCCAGGGGAGGTTTAGGTTGGAGAGGAGAAAGAATTTCTTTCTGGAGAGGGTGATCAGCCCTTGGAATGGGCTGCCCAGGGAAGTAGTGGATTCTCCGTGTCTGGAGATCTTTCCAAAGAGCCTGGATGTGGCACTGAGTGCCATGGGCTGGGAACCACGGGGGGAGTGGATCAAGGGTTGGACTTGATGAGCTCTGAGCTCCCTTCCAACCCAGCCCATTCTGTGATTCTATGATCACAGACTCACTGAGGCTGGAAAGGAGCTCTGAGAGCATCAGGTCCATCCTGTGACCTAACATCCCCACATGGGTTGGACCAGGTCACTCAGTGCCACCTCCAGCCTCTCCTTAAACACCTCCAGGGATGGTGCCTCCATCCCAATGCCTGAACACCCTCTCCATGAGGAATCCAACCTAAACCTCCCCTGGGGCAGCCTCAGGCCATGGCCTCTCCTCCTGTCACTTGCTGCCTGGGAGCAGAGCCCAACCCCACCTGACCCCAACCTCCCTGCAGGGACTTGTAGGCAGTGATGAGGTCCCCCCTGAGTCTCCTCCAGGATAAACACCCCCAGCTCCCTCAGCCTCTCCTCAGCAGACTTTCCCCCTGCTCCCTTCACAGCCTCACTGCTCTCCTCCATCACCTCCATCTCCTTCTGGCAGGGAGGAGCCCAGACCTGGACACAGTGGTGAGGTCCAACCTCCTCTGGGATGGTTCCAGGGATGGGGCATCTCCCACCTCTCTGGGCACCCTGGGCCAGGCTCTCACCACCCTCAGGAGGAAAAATTTCTTCTTCCTCTCCAGTCTCAATTTCTTCTGGTTTAGTTTAAACCCATCACCCCTTGTCCTGTCACTCCTGGGGAAAAGTCTGTCCCCACCTTTCTCTCTTGGGCCACCTTGAAGGACTGAACATGAAAGCAGCCATCCAGGAGGGGTGGGATTTGTTTTTCAATCTGGGCATAATTTAACCACTTTGCACCTTTCTGTTCTCATGCTCTTCCCCTCAGAGTCCTCTGGGGAAAAGCCTGAAGCATGCATGGAGAAAAATCGGTCACAAGGCTGTCAGAAAGGTGACAGTGTCGTGGCAACACATGGCAGCATCTCTGCTGTCCTCCCTTGGGGAAAAAAATTATAAAAGCAATAAAATAATGCTTTTTATGGGAGTGGCACTCCTGAGGAAGCATCACCCCCCTACCAGGTCTGCTGGAGCTCCCAGACAGCTCAGCTCTGCCCACCCCAGAACTGCTCTCAGCAGTGTTTGCCAGCACCTCCTTGGCTGCTCCTAAACCCCTTCCCTGAGCTTGCCCAGAGCCCTACAAGAGGCCAGGACCAACACTTTCGGGTGGCTTTGCAGCCATCTCACACAACCAAGGGGTTGAGGGTGGACACTGTGGGTGTGGGAACTCAAAAATGACCACACTGAAGTCACCTCAAAATAGTTTTTTTACTTTAAAACAAGTTTCAAAAGCAAGGGTTCAGCACCACGGAAAAAACCAGGACCCATGCCACCAAGATTTCTGACAGGTTCAAGGAATGTTTAAATTCAGCTTTATCATACATTCAGCTTTATGTTTAAATTCAGTTTTACCATGGTTAAAATACTGCTCCAAGTGGCCCCATGTAGAGAACCACTTTCTCCTGCTTTGCTGCAGTTGTGTCCAACTTAACCCTGAAAAAGGTATTTGCTTCCTGGCTGGGGACACTCAAAGAAACCTCATTTTTAGTACTTCTGGAAAAGTGGGACTGTTCTAAGGACACTTACATGGTCCTGAAAATAGAGGAGAGGTCTCAGTGTGGGATAAATCACAAAGGGGGTCTACAGGAAAGCTGAGGAGTGACTTCTGAGGAGTGACTCCTCCATGGTATAATCCGTATGAATTATCCTACTCTCCAAGCTAATCCTACAGGGATACAATCCTTACAGGCTGGAAATCACACCGAGGCTCTAGGAGCTCCCCTTACCCAAAAAGAATTAAAAAAAAATTAAAACAATAAAAATAAATCACTTCTCTTGCCTTCAGCCAGGGCTCAGCCATCTGGGTGGAGTATGGGTGGGTTGCCAGTGACAGCATGGAAGGATGTGGGTTTGCCTGCAAATTCCTGTGTCTTCTCCTGAGCTCATTTCACTCTTTGTTTACTCTTATCAGGACCTCTGCAGCCAAGAATTAATTAGCAGCACTGCCTCAGCGCAGAAGGGTCCCACCAGTTCAAGGCATTGTATGCACACAAAGCCAAGAAGATCTGCAAAGCTTAAAATATTTTTTTGTAAAAGGAAACTATTACTAAAGCACTATTACTGGTAAAAAAAAAAATAAAATTAAAATCAACTCATTATACCAGCAAAAATAAACATTTAGGTTGGGAAGGCCTCTCCAGCTTCACTGAAGAAAGCAAGTGGTGGTGGTTAGGAAGATGTTTTAGGGAGGATTTGAGAGGTTGGGGGGCTGAGTCTGTGAAAACTGCAGGAAACAGAACAAGGCCAAGTGCAAGGTCCTGCAGCTGTGTTGGGGCAATCCCAAGCACAAATCCAGGAGAAGGGATTGAGAGCAACCCTGAGGAGAAGAAGGACTTAGAGGGGTCGTGGTCATCAGATGAGATGAGAGATTAAATAGATGAGATGCTCTGCATAAACTTGCAACATGTTCTGGCAGCTCCTGTCCTGGGCTGCATCCCCAGCAGGGTCAGGGAGGGGACTGTCCCCCTCTGCTCCACTCTGGGGAGACCCCCCTGGGGTGCTGGGTCCAGTTCTGGGGTGCCCAAGCCCAGAAGGAGATGGAGCTGTTGGAGTGAGTCCAGAGGAGGCCCTGGAGATGCTGGGAGGGCTGGAGCAGCTCTGGAGCCAGGCTGAGAGAGTTGGGGTTATTGAGGCTGGAGAAGAGAAGGCTGCAGGGAGACCTTAGAGCACCTTCCAGTGCCTGAAGGGGCTCCAGGAAAGCTGGGGAGGGACTGGGGACAAGGGCAGGGAGTGACAGAACAAGGCAGGGATGATTTTTAACAGGAAGAAAGGCAATTTAGTTGTGGCTGCCCCAGCCTTGCCATGATTCAGGTGATGGAGCACCCTGGGCTGGTAAGGGGGGTCCCTCCTATTAGAGATAGGGATCTACCTGATCTTTAAGATCCTTTCCAGCCCACACCAGTTTGGCATTCTGCAAATCCATAATTCTATGGCTTGAGCCATTTTTTTTTATCTTGCTGAAGAGCTTTTTTTCTGCCTTCCAGCATACCTGGTTCCTGGATATCCAGGCCAGGCACCTTCAGTGATTGCGTTGCCCTGGGGTGAGTGTGAATTTTTGCTTTTATGTTTGGTTGGTTGCTGCTGTTTGGTTTTTTTTCTTTTCAGAAGGATAAAAAGCATCCTAAACAGAGCAACACTGTCTCGCCCGGGCATTAATGCAATTCCACTGAGGTTATTTGCTTCCTCTCTTTGCTAAACTAAATAAACTCTGTGCAGATGAAGTGCTGTGCAAGGAAGGAATCGTCGTACGCAGAATTCCCCTGCAGACCCTTCCATTTCCAAGATAAGATCCATGGTGGCGAGGGCTGATGAACTACAGGCTTTCACATGAACCTCCTACCACTAACTGCTAGTCCTACTAAAAATATCACCTCGTTTTGCTTGCTAAAATAAACATTTATAATGCCCAGATAATCCCCAAGCTCCCATGCATAAACCACCCGGTGATGGGGAGCTCGAGCGGTGCCAAGAAGGACCTTGCTGCAATTTGCCTCTTCAGAGGCTCTTTTCTGGCCAAAACCATTGGCAGGAGTTGGGACAGGAGTAGAAGAAAATCCTGATTGCAAGCCCCCCCCCTCAAAAAAGAAGATAATTATTTCCTTTTTTTTTATATTGTTTTTAATTAGCAGAAAATATTTTCACGTTGTCATTTTCATCGGGTCCAAATAATAGGAGCCTGGTTTCATCTTAGGAAAAAAAGCTCTTGAAGTCATCTAAGATGCCACACAGCTCCAGGAGAAGATTCCCCACAGCAAAAAAGGCTTCAGGGGCCCTTTTCTTTTATGGAAAATGTGCTGGGAAGCTCTGCATGAGCCAACCCTGGTATCAAAGCCCCCATCCCAGTGTCCTCCCATCACCATGGAGCTCCATGCCTGGCAAGTAGATATCTTCAGCTGTGAAAAGGTTTCTGACCTGCAGGAGGCATTTAATTGTGTGTGGGTAGAGAGGACACTGCATAATCATTTGTCAGACAAAACCAACCCCAGAATTTGAAACCTTTTCCAGCAGATGGATGAGAAGCTCATTCAGGTGTTCCTGTGTAACATGTCTGCCCAGTGACGCCCATGGCTCTGCTTCCATCTGAATATTTTGCAGGAGAGTGTGGAGATATAAAGTTACCCTTTGTTAACACCGATCTGATTCTTTTGTTTTTTCCAGGATGGACAGAATTTATCCCTTAACATCAGTCTGGGTTCAAGCAAGGCAACCCACAGCACCTTGGAAGAATCATTGAAGTTCTTCACTGAAGTCTTGGGTGTTGATACCCAAAAACACAACCATCCTGGGGCAAGGTGGAGCCAGATATGTTGCTGTGTTTATTCTTTTGGACCAACCCTATCCACAGCAATCTGGGTTGGTTTTTTTTTCTTTAGGCAAATCACACCAACTGCAGCTCTCAGTTCTCCCCAGCTCCTTTTGACCCCAAGCTTCTGCCTGGTTTTTGCACAGGATGGGAGCATCCCATGGGAGGCAGCACCACGACCTTGAAAGAAAACAACCCAGCTCTTAAACCACAAGGAAAGCAGCTGCCAGGTTTTACATACACCAGGGTTTGACAGGTAAATCTGTACACCAAAAAAAAGGAAAAAAAAAAGAAAAAAAAAAAAAGTGAAATACAAGCCAAAACCATGTACTGGAGCTCAGGACACATAAATCCCAGAATAAAGATAAGCCAGCCTAACCATCTGGATATGCATGTCATACAACAATCTCTGCAGTTTGTTTTTTTTTTGCTCTTAAATCCTCCTGGCCTGAAATTAAAAATACATGTATAAAAAAACCAGATAAACTTTAAACAGGTGCTTTGTTTTGGTTTTTTCCTCCTGCAGACACCTAAATTGGAAAATCCTCAAGCAGCCTGCTGCTTTTCTATCCCAAATCTTTAAAAAAAACCCCAAGCAAACAACAAACCAGAAAACCCGAACAATTAAACTCATAGATGCCACGGAAATCAGTGCAGAGAGCCACCCCCCCCCCCTCATCCCCCTTTTCAATTCCAGGTATTTATTTTTGTGCTTGGTAGAGGAGTGAAAGAAAATATCTCCATTTTGGGGTTGACAATGTGGCTTCTAAGAAACAATTTTCCAATGCCAAGAAAGATCAGTCAGAGCATTGCTGGCATGACGTAGCACTCCCACAAGCTGTGATATTCTTTACCTGCAGATGAGTGGTTCTTGAATAGATTTAAAAAAAAAAAAACAAGCCAAAACAAAGCAAACCAACCCCATTTCCTGCCTCTTGAAGAGACGTGAAGAGGACCCAAGAGGATTATGAAATTGCTGTGGTGGATGAGAACCTTCAGGCAGTGGCAGCATCAAAAGTGAGGAGAAAGGACCAAATTCATCCAGTATTTAACTGGTTGGAGTCAATCAAACCCAAACTGGGGATGAGTTGCCTTCAGCAAAGCTGGGGTCTACAAGGTGCTGAGCTGATGAGTGACAGGAGAGCAGATGTGGTGACTGACAGCAGGAGTAGGTATCTAAACATATATCCCTCTGTGTATACATATGTACATCTAAATATCTGGAAATAGCATACAGCACTTCAGAGGAATGAAACCACAAGTCTAGGGTAAAATTAACAAAGGTGCTGGCACAATGCAGAAGCCTATTTCCCAATTTAAAAACGAAAAAGAAGGGAAAAAGAAATATGTATTATATATATTACAGTCTACAGTGGGAGTCTGAAGCCAGACTCCTGTGGTCACTTTGTCCAGAAGAGGAGACAAAAGGAAAAAAAAAAAAAAAAAAAAAAAAAAGTGATGGGTCAGGAGGGTTTGAAGAAGAAAACTCAGTATGAGAATTACTGAGCACTGGGGAGGCTGCATCTGGAATCCTGGGGTCAGTTCTGGGCCCCTGAGGACAAGAAGGAGATTGAGGGGTTGGAGTGTGTCCAGAGAAGGGCAAGGGAGCTGGGGAAGGGTCTGGAGCAGAAGTCTGCCCAGGAGTGTCAGGGCAGGGAGTGCCAGGGTGAGAGGGAATGGCTTCAAGCTGAAAGGGGGGAGATTGAGGTTGAAGATGAGGAAGAAATTGTTGAATGTGAGGGTGCTGAGCCCCTGTGCCAGGTTTCCCAGAGAAGCTGTGGCTGCCCCATCCCTGGCAGTGTCTCAGGTCAGGTTGGATGGGGCTTGGAGCAACCTGGGCTGGTGGGAGGTGTCCCTGACCATGGAAAGGTCTTGGGAATGGAGGAGCTTTGAGGTCCCTTCCAACCCAAAAGAGTTTGGGGATTTCCTGATTCTGAAGCTGAGCTTCCCTTGCATTCCTCTCATTACTCCATACCATTGCCTGCCATCACTTTATGGACATCTTCTCCTGAGCCAGCCCTCCCAGAACACCTGGATTTAATATTATATCACAAAGTGACAGGAAGACCTGGTGATTTGTGTCCCCTCTCCATGTCATTTCCCACAAGGCCTAGAAAAGCTCATCATACTTTATTTTATGATCAGTGGGTCATTCATCTAGACAAATGCTTTGAAGCCCCAGGGGACTTTTTGCCAATCACCAAGAGAAACTAAATAAACAGAGCCAAACAGTGTCATCTATCTGTGTGGTGAGTAACTATGAGGGATTCCTCTTTAAATAGATGCTTCAGTAAATATAGAAATATCATTTTACAAAGGCTGGCTCCAGGGGAAGTGTTGGGGACACTACAAAGGAGGGACACCTTGCAGACACCTGCACCCCAGTGTGGGCAAATGTGCCCCTCTGCTGTGACTGAGCACATGGCCAATGGGTTTTCCATGGCCTCAAGCTGTGCCAGGGAAGGTTTGGAGTGGGTTGAAGGTAGAACATGGGAAGTTCCAGCTCACCATGAGGAGAAACTTCTTTCCTGTGAGGGTGAGGGAGCCCTGGCCCAGGCTGCCCAGAGAGGTTGTGGAGTCTCCTGCTCTGGAGGCTTCCAAACCCCCCTGGATCTGTTCCTGGGGGATCCTGCTGTGACAGGGGGGTTGGACTGGATCATCTCCAGAGGTTCCTCCCAATCCCTGACACTCAGTGATTCTATACATCTTAGGAGGAAGGGGTTGCCCAGGGCAGTGGTGGTGGAGCCAACATCCCTGAAGGTATTTAAGAGCTGTATAGACATGATACTTAAAGATAAGAATTAGTTAAGGTCTTGTCAGTGTGAGGTTGATGTTTGGGCTCTATGATCTTGAAGGTCTTTTCCAGCCAGTGGGATGCTGTGATTTGTGGTGGCTTTCAGCATCACGTGTGAGCTTTCTGCAACCCAACCTCCTTGAGATGGAGAAATGCTTTTCCAAAGCTTCATTCATAAAAATGTCCTTTTCATGGAATATTTTCATTCTAGCAGGCAAGGCTCTTCGTTTTCCAAGGAGGCAACTGTGGGGCCATTTCATAGAAGACATCATGAGTTCATGGAACATGCAGGGTCATAGTGCAATAACCCCCTTCTGTACGCTATGGATGTATTTATCTGTCGTTACTATCACCCTGCAGCACCAAATCCCTGGTGCTGAGGCTGAGTTTCTTGGCCCCTGCCCATGTCTCCAGGATGCAGGATTCAGCCTCCTGCTCCTGCAACGTTGGGCTGTGGGTCAAGAGGTGGGAAATTCCCCATGGTTTGCTACCTGTAAGGCTGCAACTGAAATATTAAGGATGGGTTGGCTTGGGAAGTTCATGGGAGAGGGAAGGAGGGAGAGGATAAGTTTCAAACCACCTCCTTACCCATCTCCAGGTGGGACAAGTGGCTGATGATTCCCGCTGGAGCTGCCAACATAAGGACCATGATGGTTCAGCTGCCCAGCTGAGTCCAACTGGAAGATTTATCTCCCAAATCCCAGGGATGGGGGCACAGAGGGAACAGGCAGGCACACAGAAAATTGGGGCACCCAAATCCAGAGGGGGAAGGGAATGGGTCCCTTGGAGCATCTGGGGTTTGCATGTTGACTGCCATGGTATTCCTATTATTTGTTCTCCTTCCCCTCATTCAATCCTCCATCCTCCCCTCCTCCAGCTGGGAAAAGTTGTGAACCAGAAAGGAAAAAAAGAAAATGTTTGCAATAGCACTGCCCCTGCTGGAAAAGAAGCTGGCACAGAGGCCAGGAGTCAGAATTCCATGCAGAGGCAGCCAGGATTGGGACATGGAATGTTGCAAGAGGAGGTCCCTACTTCCCCAGCTCCCAGCAGCTCTGAGCTCAGCAGGGGTATGTGGCACAAGCCCAGATCATTGTTTGCTTTCTATCAAACGGGGGCTGTGACATCACTTTTTTTTTTTTTTTTTTTTTTTTTTTTTTTTTTTTTTTTTTTTTTTAGGAAAATTGCTGCTTTCTGATTGCAGCTGCTCAGCAGGAGCTGTGACTTGGCACATGCCCTGGGTTCAGCCCAAAACTGTGGACCAACAGGTCCAGGGAGGAGGAGGTTCTGCTCCTCTACTCTGCTCTTATGGGACCCCCTCCTTAGGGTGCTGGTTCCAGTTCTGGGATCCCCAACACCAAGGAGGAGATGGAGCTGTTGGAGTGAGTCCAGAGGAGGCCCTGGAGCTGCTGGGAGGGCTGGAGCAGCTCTGGAGCCAGGCTGAGAGAGTTGGGGTTGTTGAGGCTGGAGAAGAGAAGGCTGCAGGGAGAGCTTAGAGCACCTTCCAGTGCCTGAAGGGGCTCCAGGAAAGCTGGGGAGGGACTTGGGACAAGGGCAGGGAGGGATGGGATGAGGGGGAATGGCTTTAAACTTAAAAGAGGGGAGATTGAGATGAGAT